>NW_022985166.1:876484-884361 GCF_010093535.1 Lindgomyces ingoldianus | reverse complement strand
ATGGAAGAACGGCCCTCCAAGCAGCAGCTGAGAACAGTGACACTAAAGTAATGGAAATTCTTCTTAATGCCGGCGCCGACGTCAACGCACCACCAACATATGGGAATGGAATAACAGCCCTCCAAGCAGCAGCTGAGAACGGTGTCATTGAAGTCGTTCAAATTCTTCTTAGTGCCGGCGCCGACGTCAACGAACTACCATCAGATGAGGGTGGAAGAACGGCCCTCCAAGCAGCAGCTGAGAACGGCAACATTGAAGTAGTGCGAATTCTTCTTGGTGCCGGCGCCGACGTCAACGCCCCACCAGCATATGAGTGGGGAAGAACGGCCCTCCAAGCAGCAGCTGAGAACAGTAACACTAAAGTAATGGAAATTCTTCTTAATGCCGGCGCCGACGTCAACGCACCACCAGCTCTTCATGGACTAACAGCCCTCCAAGCGGCAGCTAAGAACGGCAACATTGAAGTAGTGCGAATTCTTCTTGATTCTGGCGCCGACGTCAACGCACCACCAGCAGATGGGAATGGAAGAACGGCCCTCCAAGCAGCAGCTGAGAACGGCAACATTGAAGTAGTACGAATTCTTCTTAATGCCGGCGCCGACGTCAACGCACCACCAGCAGATTTTCATGGATCAACAGTCCTCGAAGCGGCAGCTAATGCCGGCGCCGACGTCAACGCACCACCAAGAGCTTTTCATGGAATAACAGCCCTCCAAGCGGCAGCTAAGAACGGTGACATTGAAGTAGTGCAAATTCTTCTTGATGCCGGCGCCGACGTTAATGCCTCAGCGGCGAAAACTGCTGGAGTGACAGCCCTTCAGGCCGCTGCTATTATGGGCTACGTTACAATTGCTACGACACTTCTTGAAGCCGGGTCTAATGTAAATGGCTCTAGAGCCTTAGATGGAAGAACTGCTTTAGAAGGAGCCGCAGAACATGGCCGTATAGACATGGTGCAGTTGCTGCTTAATGCTGGTGCTGGCCTCGGCAGAGACGGGAATTTTAATTGCGGAAATGCGATCAAACTAGCCTCAGCAAACGGACATCATGCTGTTAGAAGGCTTCTTGAGGGCAGCTACTGAAGCAACCTCACAGAAAACGGGCTAGAAGAGGACAGTGTTGAAGAGGCTAGTCTATCTAAGGCTTGAAACTGAAGTACAGCTTAATGTGTTCTCGGACTTCAGAGCTTTTAGGTCGCCATAAATTCTGGTTCTGCATATATACAATCGTTATTTTATAGAGAGGGCTAGGGATCAAAGCAATCATCTAACTTAGTTTGCTACTTTGCCATGTGAAGCTTCGAGCATCTTCTACTTTTCAAACTAAGTTTTGAAAATTCGCCGCTGAGCCTCGTCAAGAGCAGATGAACGTCTCGATCGTGCTAGCAGGGAGGGCGGCCGACCCGATCTGGCCATGACCTTGCGCTGGAGGCGATGGTTTGTAGATATAGCTGAAGGTAAGAGTACTGTATGCAGCTCTAGATAGTGTAGAGTCTTGCTAAGCATAGCCACTATCACAGCTCTGCTAGTACTCATCTCTCACGAAAATGAACAATTCAAAACTCCCCATGATCCTCAGAGGTCAAACTGAAGCACATGTCGGGCCTTTCCACCTTCGTATGTGCTTGCAACGATGGCGTTCTGCTAGTGACACTTAACCTACTTGCCGAGTCAAAGGCTTCAATTTCTAGGGCCGCCGCACTCTATCTTATCCTATCTCGTTCCTATCTCATTGTATTCCCTTTCAACGAGCCGAGGCTAGATCTTGGCTGCTGCTTGGTCTAGGAATCGGCGCCGGTGGGCTCGAGAAGCATGAGGACGTAGTGGCTTGAGCAGGTTTTTCGTTCGGTCAGCGGAAGGGACAAGGACGGGGTTCGCAGCTTGAGGGCGACGTGAATAGTATGTCTCTATGGTACAAAAGTACGTATCGCTGTGCGTTGGACCGCATCTCGAAGTTGTACGATGCCTATGCTGAAACTAGTTTTATTGCTGACACGTGTTAGCTAACTGAACAAACGCCACCATAACACTACTCCTAATCCTTAGCCAAGTTTACTTATATTCCGAGCGCTTGTGCGATCCGGACGGCCACAGATCTGACAATAAATTACCCGCAGATGATGAGATGAGACGTGTGGGGTCATCTCACATTAGCCAGGGTTAGAGTCTCGCTTCTGCTAGAAGTACTAACTAACATGGCGATTGTAACGGCACAGGCAAGACAATGGGTCCGAATGCGGTATGAATCCACCCAGAGGCATATGGGAGTGCGTGGGGACTCAGAAACCTGGGAATGCCATTGACACCTATAGGCCTTGTACGAAGGATATCAGAAAACTACCGAGCCAGCTAAGGGGAGAGATTGATGACTTTAGAGCACCAGAGGGAGGTTTTAAGGCTAGGATAAGGCTGTTTTACACAAATTTAGAGCAACAAGACTTGTTGTTGGTGCTGTGGGGAGGGAAGTCTGTAACGCTACAAGGAAGGCGTCGTACAAATTAGGTTTAGAGGCACCACTGCAAATGTGATTTTTCGGGAAGAGTCAATTGTAGACATTTAGGATTAGCTACAGCAGATTATTTTTATAGAATTATAATAATATTCGCTGTGCGCATGGCCTTTCTAGTTGCTGGAAGTCAAAGTACCCCTCATTTGTCTCGGCACACAGTGTCTCGCTACGCAGTGAGGGACGTTATTAACCAAGCAAACGACGAAGGAAGGTTGTGAGGCTTGGAAAGGAGAGTGTCCACGTGGGACAACGATGCGCGGGGCAAGATTAGATCAGCAGGTCACGTGATGTGACTGAAGTGGTTGCAAACAAAACGAACAATCAACTCAAGCAGAGGTCTAATTTGCTTAGGAATACAAGAATAGGAAGGATATAAGGACGGTCGACGCCTTAAGAGGTGTGAGATCTAGAGCTTGCCAACTAAATTCCTCTCCCCATTCAGATGTAGTATTCGATTGGCCATCTCTCGTACGCGCGCGTGTGAAAAGGGGGGGGGAGTAGAGATCGTCTTCAAGTATCTATTTAATAAGGAAACTCTCCTGATCAGGGCTCAATTTTGTTGGTGTTGATGACTGACAGTACGGTTCGACGCGCCATTGAGGCACCTGCGCAACGTAGTTTCAGGGAGGCCGTACGCCTTCGCAGCAGCTCTTTTACTAGAATAAATGTCTGCGTTGAAATCAGCGATAGCACTTTGTATAGAGTGCTCACGAGGATCCATAGTTAACAATGAGGTGTTGAAGGAAATCGCGCTGTGATGAGATAGGTGCGTTCGGGCGCCGTGCGCCTATGTGCGCCACTTCTATATAACCGAGCTTATTTTACTGTTCGACTGCCACCTCTGAAAAGCTCAACTCGCATATTCTAGCCATTACCCCCATCACAGTATCATTCTACAATGGCTACATCAGCCATACATCTCACGTCGCCAAGTCCTAAAGAAACAATAGCAAAAGAAGATTTCCGGAAATGTTGGACAATGAGTACTGCTGACAGCAATCTCACGCTGCACTGCTTTCGTCGCTTCAAAACCTCGCATCTAAAATCTACGCCTGCTTGAAAACGAGATCGCGCAAATGGACCATATCTTGTACCAGGCCGGCCTCTCTCTAAACGTAAGCCCTTCATCGACAGACCGGCTGGCCTCAAGCATAGCAAAAAAGACGCAAGCTTCCCAAATGTCAGCGATACTATCACTCCAGAGTTTGTCTCCAGACTACGTGAACTCCTAAAGCAATACGGTGCGCACCAATATTTTTACCTGGTATGCCTGGGCTGACAGAAACAGAACACACAGATGACGCGCTTATGGCCTTCAACAATATTATGGCAATGGAGACATTCTCGCTTCTCGATGACGAGAAACAATCAAGCCTACGAGATGGCCTCACCTTGCACGAGATTTACAAGACAAGGCTGCTTCGAGTGGACTTAGGAACGCGGTCGCGGACGGACTTGTTCCAGCGCTGGCTTCACCGATATTTGCAAGCCTTTCGATACTGGAGAATGTCGGGGAAGTCGCAGAACAGCGCCGAGGCTCTTAGATCGTTCGCTGGAGGCCGCCGCCGATGGTCCTACCAGAGTACAATTCTGATCGCTGAGATTATCGGTCGTGTCACGACTGCAGTGCTGACAGCCGTCTTCCTCGTTATTCCGCTAGCTATTCTGTCGCACTACTCGTCAAAAAACATCCAACTCACAGTTGTATCGGTATGAATCCTGGTTCTGTCATTCCTTGTGTCGCTGTTTCGGAAGGTGTCCAGCTTTGAGATCATGGCGATATCTGCTGCTTATGCAGCAGTTCTTTCGGTTTTTGTATCCAGCGTGCCAGCAAACGGCTGAGGAACACGATGGAGCTGTGCAGTCAATGTGTGTAGCAAAGACGCCTAGAGCGGTTTGGTGGTATTTTGCATGTAGTTAAACAATTTAGGCGTGCAGGGCTGCAGCAGGAACTAACAAAGGAGTTAAGGCTAAGTGATCTATGCTACAAGGGGGAAACCTGTACGGCCTGACGCGAGTGGCAACCTCACTGACAAAATTTGTATAGAAGATTTTCGATTTCTATGGAAGCGTACTGGCACTCGCGTCAGGCCGTACAGGTCTTCCCCTTGTACATGCCCCCCTTTTTTTGGAAGTTGGAACGAAGTCCAAGCGTACAATAGGCATTGAATGCGCCGTCTAGCTGAGATTGGCGCCTGTTACACCAATCACACGCCGCCCCGGCGCGCCAATACGCATCAACATGCAACCCAAGGGCAGATATACCCCAGGGCAGCGCTCACGGGAAGCTCGCGGTCGACCTCAGCCTGAGGGGACGAGACTGAGGAAAACACTGTCGTCCACGCACACCCGTCCGAGATGGGCAGGGTGCCTCCTGCGGCACACTCTTTTCTATTACACACTCTGCTTCCAGCGCCTCTTCCCATATCGTGATCGCCTAGGCGGCAGAATGGCCTCCAACAGCGGACAACCCCCGCATCGCTGCGTCGACTACCACGTCGCGTGGATCTGCCCCGTCGCAAACCTCGAGCTGCTGCCCGCGCGGCTGATGCTGGACGAGGAGCACACCCCACCGCCCTACGACACACACTACGACGATAACACATACATCTGCGGCATGATCAACGGCCATGCCGCCGTCGTCGCGACCTGTCCGCAGGGCGAGACGGGCAACGTCAACGCCGGTCGCTTGACTGGGCCCATGTTCAGGACGTTCCCTAACATCAGAATGGCCCTCCTCGTCGGCATTGGAGGCGGCATCCCTCGTGCCATCGCCTCGGACGACCCGCTCGACGACATCCACCTCGGAGACGTCGTGGTGGGGTGGCCCGGCGACGGGAAGCCGGCCTGCGTCTACCACGACCGCGGGAGGGCCAGGGTGGACGGCGAGTTTGAGATGGTCGGCACTATGCAGAACCCAGACTGGCGGCTCCTTAACGCGCTTAGCATTCTTGTGTCAGACCACGAGATGGGAAAAACCACGTTTGCCAGACAGCTCGAGCGGCTACGGAAACATAAGAAGCATAGGGCATTCGCCCACCCTGGCCTCGAGCACGACCGGCTATATAAGGCGGCGTACCTCCACGTTGGGGGCTATGGATCCAAGTGCGCGACATGCGACCCGAACGAGCTCGTGCAGCGGCCCGCAAGGACGGAAGACGACAAGGACCAGCTGGTGTTCCACTTAGGGAGGGTCGCGACAGGCAATGCCGTCATCCAGGACGGTGAGCAGCGTGACAGAATCGGTGCGAGATGCGATGGAGCACTCTGCGTCGAGATGGAGGCTGCGGGCGTGGACGCCAACCGACAGTGTCTGGTGATCCGCGGCATCTCCGACTATGCGGACTCGCACAAGGGCGACAAATGGAGATCTCACGCGGCGGGAAATGCGGCGGCATTCGCCAGAGAGCTGCTCTGCAAGATCCAGCCAGCTGTGGTTAGGGATATGAAAAGTGTGACCGAAGGTTCGTGACGTGTTTACTTTGCAGGGGGTTGCGTTGTATGTAGAGCTCAGCAATGCATCAATAGAACTCTTACTTATATCTACTACTATGTTCGATGTGCTGATGCAGGGCAGCGCCTTGGGCCGTTCCATTCGCGAGACCGCCATCCTTCGTCGGCCGAGAGACGCAACTCGCTAAGCTCGACGCACACATCTCGTCAGAGGGCTGCAGACGGCTCGCGATATACGGGCTTGGCGGGTGCGGGAAGACAGCCCTTGTTCTTGAGTCGACATATCGCACGAGGGAGCAGCAGCCTGCCCGCGCCATCTTCTGGGTGCCAGCAGTCAGTCGAGAGAGCTTTGAGCAGGCATACCGCGACATAGGGGCGCTCTTGCGCATACCCGAGATTGCAGACGATAATGCGGACGTCAAGCGGCTCGTTAAGGCGTGGCTGAGCAACGAAGGCTTCGGACCGTGGTTGATGGTCGTCGACAACGCCGACGACTTTGGCATTTTGCGTGATGCGGAAAGCGGTAAGACTCCGTTGATAGACTACCTCCCACACAGCAATCGCAAGGGCTCTATTGTCTTTACCACTCGGACTCGAGAGGCTGCAGTTGACTTAGCTGGAAGCAATAGTGTAGAGCTAGGGGAGCTGGGTGAGGGAGAGGGAAAGGAGGTATTGAGGACGCGCCTACTGCCGGACAATCAACATCTGCTCGAGGATGGCCAGGTGGTTTATGAGTTTCTCAATATGCTCACCTTTCTCGCGCTTGCGATTGTTCAGGCAGCCGCCTTTATCAACAAGAACAACATCACGCTCGCTGACTATATGTCGGTCTACAAAGACAGCGAGGAAGACGCGATTAAGCTCCTAAGCAAGGAGTTTGAGGATCACGGCAGATACCGAGATGCGAGGAACCCTGTGGCAACGACATGGTACATCTCGTTCAAGCAGATCCGAAAGCAGGATCCACTAGCCGCAGACTATCTCTCTTTCATGGCATGCACAACTGGCGAGAACATCCCAGGGTCGCTGCTGTTACCTGGCAGTAGCAGACTAGCGGCGATGGAGGCAGTTGGCACGTTAGATGCATACGCTTTCGTTACCGAACGCCGACAGCCACTAGGAAGAAGGGATACGCAGCACCCAGAAAAAATGTTTGACATGCATCGACTAGTCCGCTTGGCAATGCACAACTGGTTGAGAGAGCACGAGCAGTGGGATGCTTGGGTGAACAAGATACTAACGCGGCTGGTCGAGGTGGTTCCTTACGGTGACCATGAAAGAAGAGAGGTATGGACGGCGTATCTGCCCCATGCTATGCATGTTGTGGAGTTGCCTGAGGTGTACGAGGTGGAAAGCCGGGTGTCGCTGCTGGACCGGCTAGGATGCTGTGAGCAAAGCCTGGGGCGGTACAACTCTGCGGAGATGACTCAGCGAAAGGTGCTTGTACTACGGGAAAATATGCTAGGAAAGGAGCACCCAGCCACGCTGACGAGCATGGGTAATGTGGCCCTAGCACTGAGCCGGCAGGGGAAGTACGTGGAGGCGGAGAAGATGCGTCGAGAAGAGCTGGCACTGTGCAAGAAGGTGCTAGGAATGGAGCACCCAGACACGTTGACAAGCATAAATGAGATAGCAGCAGCACTGAGCGGGCAGGGGAAGTACTTGGAGGCAGAGAAGATACATCGAGAAGTACTGGCACTGCGCGAGAAGGTGCTAGGAAAGGAGCACCCAGACACGCTGGTGAGCATGAACGAGGTGGCAGGGACACTGAGCGAGCAGGGGAAGTACGCGGAGGCGGAGAAGATGCATCGAGAAGAACTGGCACTGTGCGAGAAGGTGCTAGGAAAGGAGCACCCAGACACTCTAGCGAGCATGAACAATGTGGCATCAGTACTAAGTGGGCAGGGGAAGTACGC
>NW_022985166.1:714886-876454 GCF_010093535.1 Lindgomyces ingoldianus | reverse complement strand
AGTGGGCAGGGGAAGTACGCAGAGGCAGAGAAGATGTATCGAGAAGTGCTAGCACTGTGCGAGAAGGTGCTAGGAAAGGAGCACCCAGACACTCTGGCGAGTATGAATGAGGTGGCAGTAGCACTGAGCAGGCAGGGGAAGTGGGCGGAGGCGGAGAAGATGCATCGAGAAGAGCTGGCACTGTGCGAGAAGGTGCTAGGAAAGGGGCACCCAGATACGCTAACGAGCATGAACAATGTGGCATGGACACTAAGCGGGCAGGGGAAGTACGTGGAGGCGGAGAAGATCCACCGAGAAGAACTAGCACTGTGCGAGAAGGTGTTAGGAAAGGAGCACCCAGACACGCTGACGAGCATGAACAATGTGGCATTGGCACTGAGCGGGCAGGGGAAGTACGTGGAGGCGGAGAAGATGCATCGAGAAGTACTAGCACTGCGCGAGAAGGTGCTAGGAAAGGGGCACCCACGCACGCTGACGAGCATGAACGAGGTGGCAGTGGCACTGAGCGGGCAGGGGAAGTACGTGGAGGCGGAGAAGATCCATCAAGAAGTGCTGGCACTGCGCGAGAAGGTGCTAGGAAAGGAGCACCCAGACACGCTGACGAGCATAAACAATATGGCATTAGCACTAAGCGGGCAGGGGAAATACGCAGAGGCGGAGAAGATACATCAAGAAGTGCTAGCGCTGCGCGAGAAGGTGCCAGGAAAGGAGCACCCAGACACGCTGACAAGTACCTACTAACTCGCATTCACACTGCACCAGTAGGAGCAGTAAGAAAAAGCCTTGTCGTTCCATCATAGGGCTTAGATTGGCTATCAAGAGAACCTTGGTGCAGCCCATCCCAATATCCAAGCGTGCCTCAACCATTACTCCTCTCTTCGGCTGCTATGCCGTTTAGAGCCTCTTGGAAGCGATACGAATCCTCTGAGCAGTTCGAAGGAAGATATTATATACTCTTTATCTCAACAATAACTGCAACCTATCGTTCTGGAGCGCGTGAAGAGGTCAAAAACGCGCAAGCTACTCTGGAAGCTATCTCGAGCAAGCAAAATATTATGCTATCTTATTATTAGTTAAGCCACTAACTGACTCGATAACGGTAGCAGGGAGAATTGGCATCCTGTGCATTGTTTGGTGGCGGAGATGCGAAGGCAAGAATTTGCCACTAATGGCGCGATTGAGGTACAGGCACAAGTACAGGTACAGGGCTAGGTCCAGAGGCTTCCCGAATTCACCACTGCTAGCAGGGAGGACGGCCAAGCCGCTCATGCTATAGAGTTGTGTGGTGGCGGTTTCTGTAGGCAGTTCTAGAGGGCTGAGATAGTGACTGGAGGCACGGCTTAGGTTGAGTTAGGCCTCCAGGACTGCTGGCTCGTGTGCCATGGCTCTATACAGCCACAGACTGAGCTCTTGATCGATCTAAATAAATTACAGTGCTGGTTACGTGAAACGTGCGGGATCGTATCGCACTAGCCTGTATTGATGATACTCGGACTCTGGAGCAGGCAGCAAATGAGAGTGGTGACTGCTAGACATCCTGGAGGCGGCGAGACGCATCATGAAGTGGCATCTGTTTATTAACTACAACTCTTTGCTAAATAACTCGCGTAACGCTAGCATAAAAATCATGTTTAAAGTTCAGCCAACACCGTCCTAATACATCCGCGCCACTGGGATCCTCCATGACTCTGGGGCCTTCACTGGCTCTGGTACTTCGCTCATCCGCGCCACTTTATCCTTTGGCACCTTTGTCTCCGGCTCAGGATTCTTACGTTTACGACCACGTTTTCCCTTGCCTGCGGTAGCTTTCCCTTTTTCTTTTGCCTTCTCTTTCGCAGCACGCTTCGCTTGTGCCTCCTCAAGGTCTTCATAGCTCATCACCTTCGCCTTTCCTAAGACCACTGATCTAGTAGATTGACGTACCTTTTCTTTGTTTATTGTAGACAAGAATTGATCCTCATCCTGAAGGAGGGTTTGTTTGGCAAAGGATATCCGGGCGGCGTCTCTGCAGGCGTCGTGTTCTTGGCCCATTATTAAGCGCACAAGCATCTTGTTTAATCAGGTTATGCAACGACGTAAGAGCCTCTGTGGTCACAGGTGTTACAGGTGTTACAGGCGTTATAGACTTACCTTGTCCAGTAGACAAGATCCCACTACCCCGTTAACTTTCGGAATTGTAAGCTTAGCCGGGGGCTTTAGTGTATGTCAGAGCACTCTCTCGGGATTGAACGGAAACAAACCAGTGGCTGCCTACTCAGCAATGATGTTCCTCTTAGTTAACGCCCTTTCCCTGGCAGGTTTGTATAGAGGGGTAAAATACTCCTTGCCAACTGTGTCTAGAACTCCACGATACAGTCGTTTAACCTTGTCGCGATAAGCAGCTTTTAAAAGCGCAAAAACTGAAACATCACAGGGCTGTAGCTTGTGAGAGGTATGAGAGGGAAGACGGCACAAGATGATGTTGTTTCCAAAGCAGAGCTCCAAAATCTCTAGCGTTTCGTGTGTCCCAAAGCCGTCCCAGATTAGTACTCGTGGTTTATAGTTAGCAAATTCTTTAGTTTAGTGGTCAAAAATACGCTTAAGCTACTCTAAGCTAATCTTAGAGTCGTTATATCCGTTTTCAGAATGCGCGTACTGCCATCCAGGGGTTGGATAGGTAGTCCAGTTGCTTCGGTGGGTTGAAGCTGGCCATATTATCATAGGAAGCAGTGACCTACCGTTACCGCTGATGCACTCAATTGCAGTCACTATTGTCCGCTTAACACCGGCCCCTCTATAGTTCCGCTGGTCATTCTTGCTTACAAGGACTTTGATCGAGCCAAGCATGCTTAGCATGACGCCTGTTTCATCCATGTTATAGACGTTTTCCGGCAGAATAGCCGGATTTTCTACTACGCCTCCAATCACCTCGAACCATTAAACAATCTTCGGATAGGTATTGTGCCCATGACGTTTCCAGTCTATCGC
This sequence comes from Lindgomyces ingoldianus, assembly GCF_010093535.1. Taxonomy (NCBI): domain Eukaryota; kingdom Fungi; phylum Ascomycota; class Dothideomycetes; order Pleosporales; family Lindgomycetaceae; genus Lindgomyces; species Lindgomyces ingoldianus. Next base: position 873,487 of record NW_022985166.1, on the reverse strand, counting down.
CCTGACTCTCCTCGCTTTGAGTTCTTGATGGCGTTTCTCGAACGATCGAGCCCAGTTCTTGCCCGGAGACTTGATCGCGTTATCAGTATCGGTATCCGTCGTAGCGCTAGACCGCCAGCGGGTGATGCTAAAGGCTAGCGAAGGGATATACTTTATTCGCACAGATTGTGCAAGATCAGACATTAGCAGCAAAAACGTGACAAGGGCTTTCTCTTCTTCTTTCGTGATGTACTGCTGTTTGTGTGCCTTTTCTTCTATCAAGGGTCGTCCCTATGCGCGATGGTGGAGCGTAGAGAGAGGGACATCGCCCCAATCTGATAGGGCAGCATATGTTTTACGTACGTCTGGAGGGAAGCATTGCGCTGCCAGGACCTTACTAACTCAGTCCATGTCTACGATTGTGGTTGTAAGGAACGAGCGAGATGCGGCTCTACCGGACACGTATGCAGGCGGCGCTTTGTACTAAAGGGTCTCATCCAGATCCTTGATCTGGCCTGCTTGTGGGTGCTCATGGGTCTTGCTGTCACAGGCAGGTTTGAGCTCGACCGGATGCGTCCTTGTGGGACCAGAATGAACAAAGGGTGATCAGCGAGAAACAGCTAGGCTTAAGCTCGACTAGATGCGTCCATACCAAACTCAAATGAACAAGGAAGGGACAGCCAAATGTAGCAAGGCATTGAACAAAAAAGGAGCACGTTAGCAAAATTCTATCTAGAAGAGCAGCAGTATTTTTAGGTTCAAAAGCCTCAATCTTGGAGTCTGAATTCGTTAAATCAATTCCCTCACCAAAGAGCAAGTTCAGCTTGCCTTCTAGTGTATTTCATGCTCTATTTTGACGCTTAACCATCACAAAAATATATAAATCATTAAGTAATCACTTTCATTTATATAGAGAATAGCATATTTTATTACTACTGCTAATAGTTTTCTTATGTTTTTTTAGAGCTAGATAGCATGATTAACATAGAAACTAAGTAGTGAAATTGCTTGGCACAGCTGGCAAATGCCTGATAACAGTGTTGAATTTGACGAAGCAGAAGAACTGTGTCCTTACTACGGAACTAGGCTTTTTACCGCAACACCTAGCTAGCTTAAGTCTAGCTCGGGGGTAGCGTTGTCAACAAGCTAGCGTAACGCCACTTGCAACACGGCCGGTGTGTACTGCAGTTTGCTGGATATTACTGCAGGTTGCAGCAGTACGCTCCATTCCCTTCTCAACGCGGCTAGCGAATCTCTGGCTAATACCATTGGGCACAGCCCATTACAAGTAGCTTGGCTCTAGTTGCTACTCTTACACGTATATATTATTCTACTTAACTAATAGAAAAGGAAACTCTAGAAATTAAGTAGATTATTATAATACTTTTTTAAATAACCACCAGCGATTACCATAACCGCTAGGGTGCTTTTATAAAATGAAAAGGGAATAACGTGCCTCTCTATGTAGCGCAACGCTGCGAAAGGTATCTAGCAGGAAGCACAAGGTACAAAGAGGGAATGCAGGATAGGGGGTATAGCGAGAGAGAGTAAACCTTAGGGTTGGAGGCAGAGGTACGGAGGCCGAGGAGCCTATATACCCCGTGCCAAGCCCTTAGAGTACTCAGGGGTTGGATAGCTGTGACATAACCGTGACAAACGTCCCTCCGTATCGAGACAAAGAGACTTTATTCAAGCAACTCGATTCCTTCGCACACCAGGATATTTACAATAGTTCTATATACGTCATGTACGCTAGCTATCCATTAATGTTCAAGACCTCTTCTACCTAGAATTACTTTTGCATCGATGGCTCCATGTGCCAATTATAAAGAACCTTATTTTGGTACAGGATAGTCTTCCTTCGCTCTAGCACTACTTATAAGCTCTTACCACTCACAGCACTTACAGAGGGATGTTACCCAAACTAGAGAGCCTTAGAATAGTGTAGTGAGTCATGATTAGCTTTGCATCCGCTGTGGGGACTAAGTTTATGCAAGATGGCCACGCTGATCAGTACCTGTGCTAGTGCTAAACCTCCCCGAACGTCCCACGTAATCACCAAATTGTAATTTGCTTATAGTGACTGACAAATCTGTAGCTACGCGAAGCCTTTCCCCCCTAAAATAACGTGCTGGATCTAATTGAGTTACCAACCATAGTAGCTGATTGTATTCATTTCTACAGTTACAAGGCGTCGCCCGGCCAGAGTACAGCTCGAAGCAGTCCGATGCGACTATCTATCTTTCGAACAAGATCCTGAGGAGCTTCAGACTTCCAGCAAGACCAATAGTCGGCTTCGGTTTTAACCTTCCATTCAGCCACTCGCCAAAGATATTCTTCAGCAATAGCGCGTCTAAGCGCTTCTTTAATGGTCTTTCCTTCCTCGCCCACATGGTAGCCCCAACTTTCCAAGTTCTGAAAAATTTTCGCCGCATGTTTAATGACTGCGGTATCGTCTATGCCGAAGTGGTTGTGTTCCATGAGCATCATCAAGAAGTTCGAAACGCGTGTTGTGTACTGATCCGTAGTCAAAGTCTGCGAACGAAAGTCCCGCTTAAAATTGCCTAGAGAGATGCTTTTAATGAAGTCAGACCGCAGAAAAACATGCTTGCGTTCATCCTCCACTTGGTGCACCAGGCGCTCAAAGTGTATGAATTTGAGAAGTGCATCTCCCGGGATGATGTCCTAGCACACGTATTCATCCGCATTTGCGGCCCATTTCCCTGCATATTCATTGATCTTCTTCAGGCTCTGGAACTTCGGATTTTTGTCAAAAAATGCGAATAGATCCTTCACACGCCATAATCGTCCATAAGATTATTGGATTTTAGAAGTGTCGAATACGGCAAGCCCCGGCAATGGCCTCTTCATAGCGTCCTAACCTTTCTAACACGCATTGTGTGTCGTCCATAGGAAGTCACCGCTTAGTGAGACTAGTGGTGAAAGATATATTTCTTCGCATCTCTTTCCCTTATTGATTTGGGTCTACGTAGGTGCTTAGAGATTTCGTTGACAAGCTCCCTGGTAGTATAGAGGTCCTCTGGTGCTGACATGGGGGTATACATGCCGGATACGCACTTATGTTCCGCCGATAAGTGTTCGTCTGACCCGAAACTATTGTAGTATTCCCCATTATTATCAATGAAGCTAGGAAATGCTAAACTGTGGGCATGTGATCGATATAGGATAGGAGGATATGGGCTGGCCTCGGCTTGAGAACTCATGAAATCGTCAACTATCCGATATCCTTAGCAACAGGTTATATTTCATCACTCAGCCTTACACAGTTTCCACTCGACTTGCTTCTTACCCCTTTTCCTGCACATATATAGACCTCTAGGTGCACCCCTCTAGCAATCAATCCAGTTCCTCATGCCTCTGGTGCTCCTCCTAGCTCCACAAAATAACAAATCTGGGCAGAATGCATCTGTAACTCCATTGTGGCTCAAAGAAGTGATCTTTTTCAAGAGTGATTTTGTTGATGCGATTATGGATATAACAAGCAGCTGGATGCAACAATGAGAGCACGCTCTATCGCAGGGTTAGTTATGAAGCTGATAGCTGATAGAGGAGGGCTCACATGGAGTTGCGGGTAGTCAGTTAGGCGGCGAGACACAAACTCGGTAGATTGAGGTGAGGTGCAAGGTTTCTAGAGCTCAGTGGAGCTTTGAAACTTAATGGTTGATAAAATGACGCTAGTCCTAATTAGGTAGAGGCTAATCCTCAATAGGAAACATATTTGAGTCAAGGACCCACATTCACCCGAACACATAGTCACGTGAACTAATGCCACGTGCAACACGCTCCGCCGGTTCGGAAATAGCCAGCTCGTGACAGCCATAGGAAGTCCGAGAAGAACTCCACAGTTTAACTCTATCTGGAATGGCGTAGAATACAATACAACTCCCCGTAAGCGCATAAAGTCCTTCTGCCAAGTCACATCGCCTAGTTCTTTACCTAGAGAAACCTGGAGTATATAGCCTCGGTGGCTAAGTGTCTTTAAAGCTAAGAGCAACATTATTTATTAGAAATATCGCCCCAATGTGGCGGAATTCAAAATTATGTAGGTGGCTGCAGTAGTGCAGGGGTACAAAACTGAAGCTGGCTTAGATGCTGCGAACAGAAAGATCAAGAGTATGGCCAACACTACGGCATTTTTCTAGCTGTAGACTAGATTTCTTAGGATAGTTATACGAATAACAATAATATTCTAACCGAGACTTCAGACATTCACGAGGGAGAGAGTTGAGAGGCTTAAACCGTGGATGCGTCTCGGTACAGGGGTGTCTCGGCACCTAGGGAGAGACGTTAATAAAAATAGTTTAATCTTTTAGTTATTATGATAAAAACAAGTAGAATAGAATATATTAAAGCTTAAAGCGCTAGCTTAAAAGTTAAAGTGTTAGTATAAGTGACTAGCTTAGATAAAGCGCTACATGTTTATGCAGAATAACAGCAGAAAGTGTAAATTGTATACAACTATTTAGAAATAATTCTACTAACTTCTATATACTACTACTATCCCGCCTCGGACTCTTCCCGGGCACAGAACGTCCCGTCACGTGCTTTGGTACATATATGTCCTTTCTCGAGCCCCTGAGTCTCCTCGATAATTTTTCTATCAATACTATCATATACTCCCCTTCTGCGTTTCATGCTTCTGTCTACAGTGCCCGCACAACTATTATCTAAGATACTGCAAAAGTCTCCGATCTATGCTACTATACATAAACACGTTAACAGTTACGTCTAAGCTGCGTATAGCGGAGGCTCTAGCGAACAGGGACACCCCAAAAGCCTATTCAATTAAATTGCTGTTAACCACCTCAGCCTTATATAACGTACGAAATAGTTAAATAAGTTTCTAATTTTGTAGGTTCATGTGACCGAAACGCACCACCTACTGTCCACTACGTTGGTAGAACATGGGACTCTTGTTTCCAACTTGTTGATCTGGTGAAAAATCTCTTTGATGCTCTCCAACCCCCTGCATTTCCTCGCACTCTTCTTTTGACCCACTCGAAGATTGTAGAGCACTAGAGTTATCAGCAATGATTTTGCCAACCGCGGTGAAATCGCCGACGGAGAACCGGAAGGACATGGTGTCAATGGAAAGGGTTAGGCAATGAACGCAAGATGGCTTCACGTTACTAGATTAGTGCAACCATAGCGATGGGACTGTGCCCCTGTCATTACGACCATTGTGTGAGCGAAATATAATGGTAGACAAGAGTAAGTAGTTGAGTTATCGAGTCGAACGTTCGCCCATTGCACAAGGGATAGGCGCAAGAGGGAGGAGCGCAGAGAAAGCTGAACCAGAATGGAGAGTGGTGCCTTAGCGTCTAGGGGGGTGTCGCTCTCCCAGATCCGTCGAGTCTTCTGTATCTTGTCAATCATATAGAACACACCATATGAAGTTTATGGCAGATGTACATTCTGCTAAGGCTTTCCTAATCCTTGCAAGAGGTTCGATTTATCAAATACTCCCTGCTAATTTTTCTGGCACGCTCTGAAGCCTGATGGCCTCATTTTTCGAGGTACCATCATGTCACTTTCACCTATGCGAAAACAGATGGAGAGGGACTAAAGCTCATCGATTGTTGATTATGCAACAGGACTTCACCTCGTTGGGGTATATGAGGCTCAAGCAACTTCTCAAATAATAACCAAACGCCAAGGCTCCTTATTCCCCTCCTTCTAGTTGAAGTAAATGTATCCAGGCACTGCGAGTTTTCTTCAAACTGCTTCCCAAAGAAATATAACGCCATGGCTTCATCATTATCTCATCTCAAAGTACATGCACCCAAGTAGGCAGTTCTCCTTTGAAGACTTCGCTATTCAAACTTCCACAGTCTCAAAGACTCTTCCTTGACGGGTTCGCTCTTCCTGTATCGCGGTGTTCTTCTCGTTTGTCTTTTCCTCCTTCTTACCCGCCAGCTCCGAGGCAAACTTGCTGCGCTTCCTGATCTCAGGGCCCTTAAAGTAGAAGATATAAACGGGAACACAGAAGCCGAGAGCGAGGCCAAAAAGTAAGATGTTGGTCCTCTGAATCCCAAACTTCTTGAACATTGGCCCCGTGTAAAGAGCACACATGGCAGCGAGGAAGTCGCGGGCAAAGCCGTTCCCACCGGTAGCTGAAGCTGAGTACTCGCCGTATGCGGCGACCATATAGTCCACGGTGGCGTAGTAGATGGAGTAGTTGGCCATACCGACGAGTATTGAGAAGATGATGACGCCGCTCCAATGAAGTGGCGGGCCGGTGGCAACGAAAGCTCCACCAAGGAGGCCAAGTGGCAAAAGCACGACCTGGAAGAGAAGCCACCAGAGACGGGTTTCGGGGCTGAGTGTCTCGCCGTTGCGTCGTCGGGTGTTATGTTGTTTGACAATGGGGAAGAACGATAAGTAGGCCAGCACATAGCTGCCAGCAAGTGGGAGAAGTGCAAGGCTGATTTGTGTTGGGTTGAAGTCCCACTGCTCAAACACGTATCCGTAACTTTCGAAGAAAGAGAAGATGAGTGCGTCAGCGAATCCGCTGAGAAGGGAGAGGAAGAGAACGATAGGCTCGAACAGGAGCATTTCGTATGGCCGCCACATCGTCTTGAAGATCTCCTTTGGATTCCAGCGCTCTTTCGGGTCCTTCACTTCATTCGGGCCATACACTTCGTGGCCTTGTTCCCGTTGTTTCTTGGCCTCCCAGTCGAGCATGACCGTCGAACGGGTTTCTTTAGCGATGAAGAAGTGGATGACTTGAGTGGCGCAGGTGAAAATGAGCTGAATCCAGAAGTTCCAACGCCAAGTCAGATACTGTTGGATCGGGCCGCCGCATATTCCACCGATGACGGCGCCAAGGCAGGACCAAAGGGATGCCCAAAGGACAGCATGCTGTTGCTCTTCGGGGTGAAACATATCAGCAACCATGCCGAGAGTAACGGATCCACCTGCAGAGGACAGCCCACCGATGACTCGGCCTGCGATGATCATAGGGAAGTTAACGCCGAGGGCGCAGATAATGATCGAGACGTTGACGAAGCCAAGAGACAGTTGCATGATGATCCATCGGCCAACCTCTTCGGACCACGGGGCCCAAAGCTCGCAGCCAAAGGCGTAGGCAACGAGGAAAGCCACCATTCCCATTCGAGCATTCTTTATGCCGAAGTGTTCGTTGATTTGGGGGACGGCGTTGGAGTAGACGGCGGTGTTGAAGTTCATACTGGTCTGACAGAGGGCCACAACGGTAAGAAGAATCCACTTCTTCCATGTCGACCAGGCGTAGGCAGTCTTTTCGAAGGCGTCCTCATTACTGAGGACGCGTTTCACGCTTGTATGAACACCTTTCGCCTTGCCAAGGCCACGTGTCCGACTAGTAACTGGAGGTTGTTCGCCGGTGGCAATGGGGATGGGCGTAATTTCATCCTCCGCTGCCTCTTTTGCCGTGAGTGGAATGCTGAAGTTGCTTGTCTGCCGCGAATCCGTCATGTCTGCAGACCTTTATGGGTGTTGATGGTGTGTGGATGTTGTTGTTTTAATGTGGATGCTAGAAGTGTGCAGATGGTGATCTAGAGACGGATATGCGTGCGGAGGATGGTTGGTTTTTGTGTCTAAACTGTTGATATGTGTGTGGGTGAGTGATCTGGGGAGGATGGCAGATCTATGGAACAGTTGAGCGAGAGGTGGGCAGTTTTAGCGTGTGGGTGGTTGATCTGGAGAAAACAGAAGAATTGTTGAGGAACGTGGACGCCAATTTTAATACTAGATCTCTCTAGGATTTGGCGTTTACCAAATAAAAAGTGCTGATGATGGGTGGTTGAGACGAAACCATGTATATAGGTAGGTTCAACAAATCTACTCCAGAGCAAGTTTTGCATAATGCCCCGCTGTCCTACGTAAAGACAACCCTTGCCGTTATATTTTTGAGGATTTTGGCAACATATATTTGGAAAGGGCATTCCATAGACATATATTTAATAAACATAGAAGAGTACCAGAAATTCCTGAAGAGCACCTCCCAGTAGACTGGGAAACATAAACAGGGAAGATTAGATATGCTTGCTCTCTTGCAAGAATCAAAAAGACACGCAGGGAAATGCAAACTTCTGTCCTATACCAGACCCTATCGAGGTTCCGTGGTAGGTCCAGTACGTGGTACTGTGGGAACTTTTACACGCGGGGTAAGAAATAAATTAGCTCAGGTATCCAATTTACTTTACGTTCATTTCTCTACTGACCGGAAGCATTGGTTCGAATCCTTCGCAGAGTTGTTCTATGACTCAATTATCATCGCTATCATTACTAACATTGCATGATCACGCATATCCGATCCGAGCGACTCGTCTCAAGCTTTCGCAACAGTTATGGAGACATCACTTCACTGAGTCACACCCCCTCTGCGATGCTAGTATACTTGTCCTCGAATAAGTCTTCGCTACCAGATATGGCTTAACAAGGCCATTTTTCCTAGCTACTATGCATCTAGCAGAATAGGAAAGTTAAGAAAGGGTACCAGCGCACAGCAGCTACCAATTGCGGAAAATATAAGCCGATGGGGATGGGACTACCCCCGTTCCTGAGCGGTAAATTTGTCGATGTACCAGAACTAATCAGCGAGCCATCAAGCTAAATGATGCACAATTGAGAATCTGACGAGTTCGTGCACATTCATTGATGTCTGAGAATACAAAGGATGATGGCCAGTAGATAGTCCCTGTTCGTCAACCTTACCCTATTCAAGTCCGTCCGCTCCGACGCAAAATGACTTGCAATGGCCTCTTTACCCAGAACATGTATGTCGCCTGACCCCCCCAATCCCATCGATCCTTTTCGTCTGCTAAGGTAAGATCGAACGAGTATAGCAACCGCGCGATGATGAGACGCATCTCGGCATATGCGAGTTTCATTCCAATACACGAATGCCTACCGATTCCGAAGGGCTGAAAGGTTGATAAATCATCCCTCCCCAGGCTCTTAGTCAAGAATCGTTCAGGGATGAACGAGTTGGGATAGTGGAAATTGCGCTCCAACCTGTTTGCTGAGAATTGGTTGAAAGCAACGTATGTCCGCAAAGTTGATCAGCCTCGTTGTAGCCTTCAGAAGGTAGAAAGTAACTATACTCTACTCACCCCTTCGGATACCCATTTCCCGCAAATTGTATCGCCGCCTTTAGGGACAACCCTCGGCACTCCAACCACAACGGCTGGATCGAGTCGCAGGCCTTCATTAATAACGGCATTCATATATGGCAGGTCTCTAGTCGACGCGATTGTAATCTGGCTCTCTTCTTGGAACGCCTCTCGAATTTCTTGAGTCAGGCTATAGATAACTCCACGACTCTGCGCTAGTTCGCGAAATATCGCAGAGAGTGCACTGGCAGTTGTCTCGCTGCCCGCAAATATCATCATTGTCATATTGATCTCCCATTCTTTATCGCTGAGAGCCATTTTCTTGTCGTTGTATTTCTTTACCAGAGTCACTAAATCGGGTCGGTCGGTATCCATCGCTAGCCGTTTCCGAGCCTTGGCTGCGCTCATTGCACGGTGATCAATCTGCCGTTGAATAATCTTCTTCGGTAGAATGTAGCGAAGCATTTTATTCAACGGAGGATACAAATTAGCGGTTGTGATAAGTGAAAGTCCTTTGCCGAAATCTTGCGCAATGGCGACCCAAGGATGCTCTTTGCCATTCTTAACACTCTCAAACGACTCTCCAAAGGACAGGTCTCCAGATATGTCGAACGTTAGAAAGTTGAGCCATTTGACTAGATCAATACCTTTCTCTTTCCATAGTCTGCCTGAAGTGGGAGATTTGAGTTGATTCATGAAGCCTTCCACATGCCTCTCAATTATGGGCGATTGATCTTTGAGGCTCTTCTCAGAAAATGAGTTTGCAAACGCTCTCCTAATTCGGGAGTGGGCGTCTTCGTCAGGGCCCATGATGGACTTCGGATCATCGGCCTTCAGCTTCTGGAACCATGTCGGATTCCGTTTGAACGGTAAATGACCTGGCCGGTTCGCGTAAATATCTTTCCATGCTCGGCCATCTGCGTAGGAAAGTTCATTTGGAGCAATCCGAACAATGAGTCCATACTTGTCGTGGAATTCTTTTAGCCGCCGGTGCATGTCACCTCGGTGGATTGAAATGACGTAGGGGAGTCTGAAAGCCTTCCAAAGCGGCGGCCCTGGGTAGCTACGCAGTGGGTGTATAAAAGTATTGTAAACCCCATACAGGAGGATAGCCTAGGAACAGGGTTTCAGTGTCGTTGCCATTTGTCCGCTGGGGCCAACGTACAAGGACTACTGCCCCAAAGGCAGCCAGCCCAAGGAAAAATCCCTTCAACATCGCGTCTTAGTTCATCGACGATGCGAGGATTATGTGAGTGTTTACTGAGCTGAAGAATAGTAAAATTTGTGATGGTGGAAAGTGCGTCATTTCATAACCTTTCATCGGAATCACGAAACGGAGATCTCTTCTCAAGGCGGAGGGTTGCTTGATTTTGATGAAATGTATGGGCGCGAACACAGACCAGGCTGTGAGATGAGAAATAGTGGAAAGGATGTACGTTGCGAGGAACATACGAGGGCTTGGCGAGTTCGCTTTAGCTGCATTAAGTATGGCTTATATTCAGGGAGTACATACTCAAAGCCCCTGGAGAGATTAATAAAACAGCATTTCTACTATATATACGGAAATATTATAACGGGGGTGCAAAAATATAGGCTACTTGATGCTAACATGAAAGTTGCTTCCCTCTGTGTCGTAGTTCACTGGCCTACTCTGGAAACGTTCGCACGTGACTTTTATTCACGTGACCCTGCGTCCAGTAGGACGCCAGTTTCCTGTTTAGGGCTAGAGCATGCCTCGTGAGGACTGGCGCTGTTTTATCCACTATATAGTCGCCCCAGAGCTCTCTCTCGCTCTTTAGACAAAACGTCAGGCCTCGCACATTCGCTCAATCTACTTAGTTTGATTCTCACCACCTAATTGAATACTCCGAACTCTATATGTCCTCTATCCGTCAGCTCCATAACTAACCGTGCAATAGAAACGCCTAGTACTACTCATTCTCTTGAATAACCACACAGCACAAATGCATCCAAAGCTCCCTCCCATCTTTCTGCAGCTCCGGCACAAAGCTGATCTTCAACTCCCTCATCAAGTCAGCACCTAATGCATCCGCTACCGTAGACTCAATGAGTGCGATATCTATTATTTCTTCGACGCCGCAAGCGCGATAAAGTAACTGAATTGGTTGCGAGAATTCCGAGCGCAGGATCTCGAGCGATCGAGCTCCAATTGAGTCGAGAGGGGGCTGGGTGTTTGAAGGGGGGTCTAAGGAGTAAAGATCGTCCGTGGAGGAAGATGGAGATAGGGAGGAAGGCGAGCGGATGGAGGTAAGGCTTGTACGGAGCCGGGAAATGACTAATTCTGAGGAGCGGGTAGGTGGTGACAATGATGCTCGGTGGTTAGGACTCTGGTACGGGGGCTGGTGCTGCGGGGAGACGGCGATAGGAGGATGCCATTGTGGAGAGGGTGCAGTCTGGGATGAGTCGGTTGTTCCGGAAGGTAGGTGATTTACTTCACTGAAAATTTGCATGCTTGACATACTGGGGAGCGTATTTGGCCGATTTAGTTCGCTGTGAAAGCCTGACTGGCGGGCTGGTAGTAAAGGAAACCCATGGCCAGGGCTAATTTGACTTACTATGGGCATGGTTGGCATGCCAGGCATTGTTATAGGACGGACCTGTTGGTTTTGATTACTCTGTGAAGCGAGTGGCTGCGATTTCTGTGGGGATGGAATCAGAGTACTAGTACTGGAATTCCATTGATCATTTTGTCTCCCTGGTGATTGCAGAATGTGCAGCTGCGAAATAGGTTGTGACACGTTGCTTTTGGTAGACGGAGAAGACCCTTGATTACCACCTTGTGGGTCATACCCGTTAGCAAACTGGCATGGAAGCCAGGGGTGACAAGAATGAGGGCAGTAAAGTGTCACAACTATTTTCTGTCGTGATTTGAAACGAGGATGTGGCTGCATTGACAATTTCAGCTGGTTGGCCGTGAATAAATTATTGATACACAATACTTACGTTTGAGGTACTACCTAGACTTTGATCAATCATTCGTCCGAACATTCGGAAAGCCTTTTGTGTGCGGTTAGTAATCCCGTGGTGGGCGGTGAAGTCGTCTCTTTTTGTTGGATGCGGTTTGATGCTGCCCTGATTGACTGTGCTTGACTTGTCAAACAGGACAGACGCCATCTCGAAAAGCATCTACAGTGGTTAGCTTTGCCTTAGCTCAAGGGCCGGCAATCTCCCTTCGCTTGTGGGCGGCTACTTACTTCCATGCTTGGGAGCTTGTAGTTCCCGCTTGTGATTGTGGACATCATCATCTGATTATTCTCAATAACACCCCGTTCCTGAGCTCCATTAAGTTGCAGTAGATGTATCAACTCGTCGGCTCGTTCCCGAATTTTCGTCGCATGACGCCGCTCTCCAATGACCTGCCGCTTCATTGCCTCCCGCTCCTTCTTAGCCCACTTGTCTCTCCATTCCAAGGCGGCATCGAGTGGTGCGATGCCTAGACCGCCATTAACATCTGCACCCGCCTCAATCAGCACTCTTACAACCTCGAGATTTCCTGAACGTGCAGCTTGATTCAAAGCAGTACAACCGATACGGTCAAGTTGGTTGATACACGTTTTATCCCCCATCATACTCAGAACAAATTTCATTGTTTCGCTAAACTTGTAGCTGTTGCGATAATGTGACCAGACAGCCATTGAGAAGCAATACAGTATATTTGCCCCGTTTGCGGGCCATCCGATGAAGCTGACATGTCCGAAGCCTTGTCGAGGGAGATCTTCCAGTAGGTACTTTACGCGCGAAATCGGTACGTCGGGCCATGCGTGAAGTATGTGGAAAAGGGGCGTTGTGCCACCTAGCCAGCCGGTTGTAGCATCTTTATCAGCTCCATGCTGAAGAAGCATGCTTGCGATATCGTACAAGCCGCATTGAACGGCCATAGTAAATGGGGTCCACTCAGCAACTTGGCTGTCTCCCATTTCATCGACACTACAGCCCCATTCAATGTAACGACGAACGAAGACTGGATTGCGTTGGCGAGCTGCAAGACACATTTGAATGCCCGTAAATTTGTCTGCACTAGAGCGGTGATCTAGGCTGAAAAGTTTGTACTCGTAGAATAACTCGAACATGTCGACGAAACCACTAAGAATAGCATAAGAGAGAAAGACGTCCTTTTTCTCGTGGGGTATGCTTATCGTCTTTGGGATATCGAATCTGCGCAACAGATACTGTACAAAACCAGTGCGATTGTGGATAACCCCTAGGTTTAAAAGGTCGATACAGGAAGAACACTCCGGCTTAGACGGAGAACTCATCATAAAGAGGATTTCGAACGTCTGACTCATGGCAATGTCGACATTATCCCCATGTCGTAGAAGTCTTGGTAGATGATGCTCCAGGTGTGCAGCAGCAACTATGCGAAATGTAGAGACCCACTCAGTCGGCACGTTGTAATTCCCATCCATAGCCCAATCCCACAAGATCTCCAGTACGTCGTGGAAGTTCATAACAGCGGCTATAAAGAAAGCTCTCTTAAGATTTGCTTCTTGAACGCTTTTGTCTCGTCGCGCCAATACGCGAATAAACGCTAGGTTTTGGTGGAAGACTGCCCAATGCATTGGAGTGCCTGAGCATCTCCCCAGGAGAAAGTCGTCATCCATTTCGCTTCCTTCCCAGTGATCCAACGCGGCGCCGGCATCAATTAGTCGATCTGTAAGAGTGGATAGATCGGCATCTCGGTGCACGGCAAGGAAATGTAGAGCACCTGGCTCATCCCAATCTGATAGGGCAGACGCTCCAGCGTCCAGCATTGCGTGGCACTGGGGAAGGTTTCCAGTCCGGCAATACGCCAAAAGCATGTGGTCGTAGTTTCCTATGTTTCCTGCGGCTGAGTTTGAGGCATTGTCTTCTATTTTCCGTTCCCACTCATGGAAATCTCCAGGGAAGTCGACCTTGAGTGTGTGCAGAGCAGAGAAAGAGCCGACCCAGGCCGCTTCTTCCAGCCAAGATGTGCTAAAACATCCTGGTAGGGCTTGTTTGTTCAATTTACAGTAGATATGGGCTATCGCTCGATGAGACTGTGAGCCAAGGTCACATAATCTGTGAAGAATCCGAACCTGGTTCGCAACACTCTTGTCGCCTAATTGTATACCAGGGGTAGTGATGAGTTTGAAGTGAATTGTTGCAGCTGGAAGGGCAGCAGGGGTGTTTGAAGACATAATAGCTTCCAAATCTTCCAAAAGTGAAAATATCACGGATGGCCTTGATTGAAGTGTCAAGAAATCCCAAGGGAACACATTGGTCAACTACAAATACGTTAGAGTTATCCTAAGAACATGCTGAGCAGTTAAGCTTACAGTTCTTACAACGGCCTCAGGACTTTCTGGCTCCCAAATTTGCTGGGTGTTTTCACTCAGGTCACGTGAAGGATTGACACTTGCACTAATTCCCTCCTGGTAAGCTGAAAGTCTACACTACGTGTGTAAGGGGAACTTACGCATCACTTCTGCCAAAGCCACTATCTGATAATGCATGTATAGCTGACTCAAGGCTTCGTTCAGTAGGCTCTAGGCTAAGCGTTGCGACAATGACCTGGCGAGCGAATCCGGAATTTCCCAGGCCTGAAAGCGATTGGATAACCGCTTGCGGGAATGCCGGCGACATTTTCATTTGCTGTACGAACTGATGTTGATTGCTCGGAGCCTCCAGGTTTCGCGATATCCACTGAAAGGGGTCTTGGCAATTCATCAAGACCCTCCACGCTGTAAGTCCAAACGAATACACGTCCGTAAGCTGCATGCCCAAAACGGATAGCTTCTGCTGAGCTTCTGGGGCGCTCCATAACCAAGTGCAACCTGGCAAATAATGTTGCTCTGCTGCGGATGGACTAACAACGGCCAGTCCAAAGTCGGACAATTTGGCAACATACTGTCGAATTGGGTGCCCAAATACGAGGACATTCTCGGACTTCACATCACCATGAATAATATTGCAATTATGGAGAGTTTGGAGACCAATCGCGATGTCCAATAACAGGTTCCTTACACACGTTGGCTGGAGTCCGCCGAGATCTTCTTGAAATGCATCAAGGGTACCGAATTCAGAGTATTCTACCAAGAGAAGCGGCCATGCAAGTCTGAAGTCATCGTAGTCTTCCAAGAAGTCGAGTCCAAGTAGTCCGATGATGTTTTCGTGGTTGATTAAACTAGGGTGCGACAGAACTCGGAGTTCCTCCAAGACCGTATGATAATATTCTTTTCGGAAGCCTTTTTCATTGAGACCACGATCCAGATTCGGCGATTTAATGCAGTAGACTTCTCCTCCTACTCTGGCGACACGTTCTGGGGTCGTATCGAGCTTTGCAAAGGGACTTGCGTAAACGACAAAATGATGACCCACACCCACAATCGGTCTCTGTCCAGTAAATTGCGCATCGTTCATCGCGGTCGCTCCCGAAAAAAATTGGCCAGTTGCATTTTGGCGAAAGAAGATGTCTAGGATTTGAACTAGTGGGGGAAGTTGAGAATTGGAAGGTACCTGGATCTCAGCTTGACGCGCGGGCAAGATAACGGTCTGGGACAGTGGTGGAGTTGGAAGGATTGTTGATTGCGCCCCTGACCCAATGCCAAACAATGGTGTTGAGTTCATCACATCGACAGAGTCATTGAAAGGCTTGTATGAGCTTTAGCTCCTGGCGATGTGAGGGGTGAGGTCGAGTACATGAGATCGCCGCTTCCGCGAAGAGCGGAGTCCACACACGGACCCCAGGGCTCGTCTTGGGCAAAGAAACAACTGACGGCTGACTTATTGAGGCGGCATGGTAGTTGAAGCAGGTATGCAGTCTATTCCCTTTACGTCCTAGCGGCATGCATCGGCTTGACCATCAGCCACCACCTTATCGACGCCCTCTCGCCCACGATTATCACTCACTGGGTGGCTACGCCAATTTCGAATACTGGGAGGCCGCATTTGGACACTCGTTCCAGATTTTCGCTCTCTGCAAAAGAAATTTGTTCACATATGCGACTTGGCATGCAGGACGTGTATCATGTTGCCGAGCGGAGGTAGGCTCTAGCCAGTGAAGGGCGCCATGGACCTTCTAAGTTTGCTTTTCCGTGGCGGGCGCTTGGTGAAGATACTTTCTCCAGCCTGGGACTTCGTCTGAAAGCAAAGTGGTACATATGAACCGAAAACCTTGTCAAGCAGTATTAAAGCCTACAGAAATCGAATGGATTGCGCGGGCGGGAGAATTCACGATTTTTCTCCCCACCAAGTATTCACAGGTCGGAAATTTTCTCTTCATGGCAGACCCCCTCAGCGCCGCGGGGCTTGTTCTCGCCACTCTGACGCTTCCTGCTCAAGCATTCAGCAGCTGTGTACTGGCGTATAACACTATTTCGGACATTGGTGCGACAGGGAAGCAACTAAGCACTACCTTTTGGCTATTCAAACTACAACTTACGCGTTTTCTGGTCTGGGGACAGAATTCCGACATCTACCGTGATGGGGTAACTCCCGAGAAACTGTCTCAACCTGTTTACGAAATGGTTGTCTCCACCTTGATGCAAATAACGGATTTGCTTCAGGATGTGAGCAAGCTCCGAAGCTACTATGGACTTCTGCGAATACCTGAGCCTAATATGGACGAATCAAGGATATCTAGACGGGAGATCAACAGACAAGCGACTTTAGTTTTCCGAGTCCAAAAGAGTTGTTCGCTATTCCGCAGGCTGAAATGGGCAGTTCATGATAACGTCCGATTCGCGAGCCTGGTCCAGCAGCTCACTCAATTCAATGATGCCCTCTACCAGTTCTCCCCTCTCATCCAAGGTTCTTCGCAAACTGCAGCTGTTGACGCTGAAGCATTAGCCCTCGCCATTGTCAATGATGGTTGGCAGGGCGTCCAGGCTCTACAGCAAGCCTTGGCCACCACCCAGCACCCAGCACCTAGCGGTCTACAGACACTGGGAAACGGCGAGCTGGCATCTTTATCGGCAGCATTCATTCGTGGAACACAGGTCTCTGCTGCTGAAAGTGGGCCAAATCCGCCTCTAGCTCAATTCACACCAGCCAGAAACCTGTACATGGACTACCGTCGATTCCAAATTCTTGGACTAAAAAATGATACACCGCAGCGACGCTCCTGGGCTCAATTGCCAGGTTACCCTGGGCACGGCCCAACCCAAGTAGTACTCGAATGGCGACCATACAATCCCCGCACAGTGTCTGGACCCTTCAAAAACGCCTTGCAGCTCCGAGTGGAGGCTCTAACCAGAATGCTTCAAGAGGGTCCAAAACCACCGGGCTTTCGGATCCTCGACTGCCTTGGCTATTTGGAGGACAACTCCAGTGCAAGGTTTGGGATTGTCTTTCGCTACCCTCAGCCACACATGCAGGAACAAGGCTCCTATGTGCCAAAGACACTCTTCCAAATCATCCACCAACAAAATTTTCCATACCTTGGGGATCGATTCAAATTGGCAGGCTTCCTCTCAGAGTCCCTTTATGAACTTCATGCTAGCCGTTGGTTGCACAAGAGCATTAACTCTCATAATGTGCTCTTTTTCCACCAGCCTAATACCGGGAATTCCCACACACAGGAACAAAGCACGAATCCAGCCCTACCCTTACCTCTAGCTCATCCTTTCTTTACTGGCTTTGCTTTGGCCCGGCCGGATGACCCTGGAGCCCAATCAGACAACATGTTTCCAGACTTAGACACTGGTATCTACCGCCACCCAGATGTTCAAGGTCTTGCAGGAGCACCAATCTCTCCATACCACAGCATTTATGATATCTATAGCTTAGGAGCCATTCTCCTGGAGATTGGGACATGGTGCACACTAAAGAGCTTCTACCAGCATGGGCAGAATGGGAATGCTTTTCGCGAACGTCTCTTGGAGAGAAAGGTCTCTCTTCTTGGAGTGTCAATGGGGCAAAAGTATATGGACGCTGTACGAAAATGCCTTAGTGGAAGTTTTGATGGTATGCAACAATTTCAAGACCACGAGCGGGACACTCCAGATTACGTTGTCAATCTTCATCGTAGCTTCTATTGGGAAGTCGTGAAGGTATTGAAAGAATGTCGCCTCTAGCTTAGCATAGAACATAACTTCATACATTTGGAGCTTTGCTCACGAGTCACAAATCACGATCGGACAGAACGTCTCCTGATTAAGAATAGTTGGATAGTCCACTGTCTAGTTGTTCCGAGACGTGTACGCCTCGGCAAGTGTATCGATGACTTTCATGGTATTGATGAGAGTATGGTATTGTAAGGTAACCGTAGGTTGGAGACTTGAGATATTGAACTGGAAGGGGACAACAGAAAGATGAAAGTTCGGTGAGACTTTGGAGACGACGTAAAGCTCTGTTTAAGCGAGAAGTTCGTGGCTAGCCCAATGGCTTCGGAATATCTTCGTCTCTGATCAACTAACTTTTAAGCCCAAGGGGTTGGCAGGCGGGTGGGTTCCTTGAAAATAATGCTGAACCAAGAGCTAAGGGATGTGTCTCGTCGATTAGTCGGCCGAAAAAGTGCAAAGAGTCGTGAAGTGCATATGTCGAACCGTCTCCCGGCTGGTTCTAGCCGCATCCGGCATTAACGATGCTGACAGCCCGAATTTTTCTTTCCAACACCCTGGACTCTGGACGCCTTGCAAGCTCCCTCTCCTCGACATATTCCTTCACTCGTGTGCCATGTTTCGCGCATGCAGTATGCGATGGCATGTCGTTCGACTTAGCTTTCAACTAACATGTTCGTATCTCTGCACGAACTATTTTTCGCCCGCACGGAGCGCAGACAAGGCTGAGAAACCAAACAGCGCACAAAGCGAGCCATGAAACGCAAGGAGAACGTCGCGTCCTGTATGCGACTCAAGAGACGAACGCCGGCACGCCGCACAAAGTTCCCTCCAGCATTCATCAACAGATAAGGCTGAGTCCGCATATTGCCGGTAAGGGTGAAGGAGGATGAATTGACATGGTGCCATTCCGGCATCCATCGATATTTCAGGATGTTAAGACTGAACTCTTCCCGTCGCATGTGCCTCAGGCCAGCGATACCCGATAGTCACAGTGGGTGTCACAGTGTCGGAAGGTGCAATCTGCAGGAGCTGAAGAGGTTTGAGGAGAGGCCCCGTGCTGACAGCAAACGCAATGCCAGCATCTACATCACATCTGGGCATTCACTTGGGGATGCGCACCGTTCACCAACGCCAAAACGGCAAGACGCCTCCTCGAACGGGCATCGAAGATGCCTTCGGGCGATGGTACCTGTATCAGAATCTGCAGAGCTACTTCTTGAAACCGTCACTCGTCTGTTTGCGCCTCTGACACAAGGCTTGTTCTGCGCTCAAGGGGGTTTCGAAACAGCCGAGCACGGGATCTCTAACCAGACCATCTGCTAGCGAAAAGAAAGTCGCCAAACAAATCACGACTTCCTGTCAACTTGAATCAAGAAGGCTTTCATGTTGCTGACCGGCGCAAATTCGCTAAACAGATTCTGCGATGCGTCCTCTTCCGGCGGGAATTTCTGTAGGCTTCAGGAAAGGTTGATGGCGTCCACTAAGTCACATTCGGAGCCAACACCATGCTTGCAGCAGGCTAATGGAGCTAATACTTCCGTCTTCGACGTCCCCACTGCGGCGAAAATAAATCTTAGACATCTTTTTTCAAATCTTTACGGTCTGCAGTGTGCAGGCGTCTCGCGTGGAATGGGTGTGCATTCGGATCTGGCTCTCTCCGCAATTTCAATATAATCAAAGCAGTCAAGAGATCTTTCTCATCTGGATGATTCCGAAATCCAGGAAGTCGAGTCAGCGCCGCGTCGTCTGTTCTCCCAATCTGACGCTGTCGGCCGTGAAATTTCTCATGTGAGCTTTCCCTTACTGGCTTAGAAGCGCGAAGGATGCGTTTATCCACCCTGTCGGATGCCTCGACTCGCCCATCCAATATCCGTTAATATCGGTGGCTGCGCGATTAATTAGCCTGCAATCCTCCCCGAAGCGGGGTATTTCAATAGAGCTGAGGCCATAATCGGGCCATTAGGTGTTATTTCAGACCGTATTAGGTTAATTTGCCTGCACTGTGAGATGGCATCTGCAGTGCACGGCCTCAGCTCCACCCCACGAACAACGGGACGGTTGAAGGATGAAGGGCGCTCGGACGACCTCCCGACCTCCTCGTCGCTTTGACCCTCTCAGAGTCCTCCGGCCTTCCTCCATGCAGGTACCTGACGGAAACGTTTTGGATTTTCAGTGTCGTTTGGAGGGCCATGGTGAAACTTTTGATGGCATCGAGGAGGTGTTGAGCTGACAAGAGGGTTGGCGGGTTGGCTCGTCCGGTTCTCCTTGGACTGAAGGTTCAGCAGAACGTCCAACATTTCTTGAAGACTCCCACGGCACTTTTGTGCGAATAGAGGGTTTCCACGACAGTAGCGCTGCATTCATGCGGCTCAGTCGAGGGTTGGGAGAAAGGGCACCCTCTCCCGAACCGCCTGCTGGCTTGACCTTGTCTCCGATCGCTTTGTCCACGTATCAGCGCCCAAGCGCTTTAGCCAGTTCGGCATGGCGCCATCTGGTGAAGACCCATCCCTGCACTTCTAAATCTATCTCACGGTCTCACCAATTTGGCCATGCATGTCGCTTCAAGGGCATGGACGCGGTCGAGTTCGAGGTCGGGTGCATGCACATGGCGCGTGGACCGGGATGTCGACTCCGTGGCCGCAAGTTGGTTCAACGGGCAAAACTACTGCAGGGTTTCCACTTTGACCAGAGACTAGCTGTCAAAGTTATAAGGCCCTGTACTCCACGGCCAGAGAGCGCATTACAACAGACTCTCTCCAGCCTCGACATTGGGAACCAGAAGGCGCGTGGTGTATAGACCGCTACTCTCCGTCACACGTCAACCTCCTTCTTCTTTCACCTGCGCTGCTTCCTTATTTTTCGCCTACCCCTCCCCGTGCCTTTCCGTCACCACCATCATTCCTTCCAAATATACACACCCTATCACCCGAAATAAAATTCTTCCTCCTCATTCCTCCTCTCTCACTATTCCACGTTCACCCCTATCCACGAGGTCTCGTGTCCGTCGACATAAGAACCTACGACTGCCAGCCCCTACGTCGTTCCTTCACCAACCTTATCTGCTCCACCTCCCAACCTAATTCCTTCCTTCATCACCTCAAGACTTCAAGATGTTGTCCTCGACAATCTCCACCGCCATCTTGGCCCTCTCAATCTTTGCGTCCACCGTCACCGGTGCACCATGGAAATCACCTTATGGAGGACAGCCTAAACCTCGTTCCCCGGCTCTCTCAAAACTCCAGCTCAAGATGCCGGCAACCACGCTTCCACCACCAACGGGCCTGCAGCTCAAGTTCGTCGGACTCGGTATTGGCACTCAGAACTACACTTGCGACAATGACACGGCCCCAGTCGGCACTACCGGCGCACTTGGTATGCTTCACTCCTCATTTTCTATGAATTTGCGCTAACAGACTGACAGCAACGCTGTACGATTTGGGAACTCGTCTCAACGACGACCCAATGGCCCAATGGAAGTTGGCCTCTATCTCCGGACTTGCGCTTTCACTCTCATCAAATACGAAACTGCTCGACGGTTATCTCCAGATGTCAGGATATAGCAAAGTCCTTGGCAACCACTTCTTCACAGTCAAGATACCGACGTTCTCTCTGAGCAAAGTTCAGTCAACGCCTTTCCCGCTCGTGTTTGGAAAGAAGAACGGCACCATGGACGCACCCTCAACTTCCTGCCCAGGCACCAAAGGCGAAGGCGCGGTCCCTTGGCTCCAACTCGTTGACAACGGCGGCAGCCAAGGCGGAGTCAACACTGTCTACAGACTGGAGACTGCCGGAGGCAAGAGCCCAGCAGCCTGTACTGGCCAAAAGAAGACCTTCGAGGTCCCCTATGCTGCTCAATACTGGGTCTTCGGTCCCGCATCATAGACAAGCACTAAGCGCTGAGCTTGCCTTCCTGGTTTCAACCAAATTACGTGTACACCAGCATCTGACCATCACTCATTTTCTCGCGAACATATCACGAGAGCACCAACGGCTGATACCCCGCCGTCGCACCGTAATTGGGCAGGCGGCAAACCAGTCCGTTCGGGTTTGAGGCTGGCAGCCCCACTGGCTGGCCCCTCTTGGAAGTGTAGAATCGCGGGATTTACAAAGTTAACCTGATGGGCAAAGCAGCCGCAGGTTGCACCTAATCTCTTCTCTTCTCTTCTTTCTTTCCCTTTTTTTGTTATCACTTTCGATGTGTCCCCGTGTGTTTCTTTAAAGGCGTTCACTGCATATTCCCCGCCCACTGAGGCTTACTGGGTACGGCGTTTGGGAGTCCAGAATGAGGATTCGGGCGGACCGACGGTATTCGCTGAGTACCGTATCCAGCATCCCAATCCCTAGGGGAAACTAAAATAGATAGACTCTCCAGACGTACCTACCTACCTACTTAGTTAATTTGCGATACCAAATCAATCAGAATTTCGGTTCTTAATCTTCTATTCGTACATGCTCACATGCACGTTCAAAATTTATGGGTGTCTGAAATCTGCATCGCACTTGCGGGCCTTCGGATAGCGCCGTCGAGACAGACGGATGAGGAGGAGACGTGGGACACGCCGACCGAGGCGAGACAGAATATCACAGACACATTGAACGAGCACACACCGAAGGAGCACACACTGTACGCTCTGCATCTGCACACCCGCCCGTCAGCCCTATTCTAGTAGTTACACTCTTTGTCCGTCGGTAATGTACAACGACGGGCGTAGCTGTTTTTAGCGAGATCCTTTCCGTGGAAGTTTTTCTCTCACGGATTTCCTTAACGCCCATCAGCAAAACGAGACGCCGCGCAGCACAGTGCATGGGCTTATGATCCGGCAGCCATAGGATCCGGACGTGGGTTACGCGTTCATTGTGGGTTTCTAGACGATGCTGTTACGATCTGATTCCGCAGATATATCTGATTGTGTATGCGTGTGTGAGGGACGATGGAAGCGAGGGTTTTGAGGGACACGCACTCTGGATTTGAGGAGCTGAGCCACGATCTGATTCTTCAGATTTATCTGATTATAATGCAACGTAGTCAACATCGAACAGAATGTTGCGCGCTTTGTTACGATGTTGTAGGCCAGCGCAGATGGCTAAACATTTTCTCATACCATCAGATTCGCCAGAATAATCAGATGCCATGCGATCCCCCTCAGCGCACATCCCAGTCCACCTTTCGGGAAGTAACCCAGCCCTCCCTCCACCGCTAGTAGAAAGCGAACATGACAAACTATTGGATCAAAAGCGTCTATCCAGGCCACAAGATCCCGCTCCCAGGCCAACGTCCTTCAACCAGATTTCGAATCCTGTCTGACTTACACAAGCGCTACGCTGCGCTTCGATGGGCGAAGGGCTTCTTCGACACAAGACTGGTTACCAGAGGCGGGACGAGCCTTGTGTAACGGCGTTTTGGGACGCGGGGCGTTATCCATTGCTTAGCTGTCGATTTTGTCGAGTGGGAAACTCGGTTGGTTCGGGTTAGGGTCAGGGTGGAGACAAAAATTGTGACAGGGGGTACGCGGTTTGGTTGGTTCGGCGGGTATTTGGCTTGGCGGGTATTCGGCTTGGGGAGATTGGGGGCAGGGATCCTGGAGTTCAGAGTAGGGTTGAACAGGTATTAGGGTGATTTGGGGCATGGATGGGCAGTTCGGTCAGACTATGCGGAATGGAGATATAGAGGGATACAGAAAGAAGTGCGATTGATTGAAAAATATATTGGGCTGGGGGAACACGAGATGAGATTCAAATTCGCCTTTTTACGAAGTTCCGGGCGCGTGGGTAATTGCTGGGGTCTGGGAACTCGGAGGGATATCCCAACATCTTTAAAAGAGGTCGGTTGAGGGGAATTTGGAAGGTTGAGGGTTAGAAATGAAGATGGGGGAGAGGAGGAAATCGAATGAGAGGGTCGTGATCGTATGCCATTTTTGGCCGTCCAAAGGAAAATTTGTGGAGTTCTATGGGTGTTGCCGCCAGCGGCTACGACCCTTGGCTGTTAATGCGTTGGATGCACGTAATTTTCGATCGATAGGCTTGGCGAGGCTGCGATTCGATGTTGCCGTAGCCGCTCAACCAGAAATCCGGTTCGTGGTCAGAGACATTGATGGACTGAAGGACGGCGCCGAGAGGGGTGGCTAGATGGTCGGATGGTGCCTGTGGCATGATTCGGACCGCTTGGCATTGTGAGATCCATCTCTGATCGGCAGCAAATGTTTTGACATCATCACAAATGAATCGAAGACGACTAGGAAAATACGCAAACAGCGCGCTGGATACGTCTTCATGGCTAGAGCCTTAGCAAGCTGCTAGTAGCGAGACAAGAAGCATTGTGCGTTCTAAGTTTCTCGAGTAGTTCCGTCGAGGATGAAGTCATGATGCCGTTTGCATTCGGACGTGGCCTCCCCACCTCGATCTCTCTCCTAACAGCCGGATACACTTCCATTCACTTTCTCTGCTCATCCCTAGTTTCTCAAATGGAGCAGGTCTCGCCCCAAGACGCAGAATCATGGCCGACAGAACAATACATTCCCCGTTATCAACAATGGCCCTACACATCCGAGGACTTCAAGCGCCAAGACGAATCCCCCGACCCTGCATTCTATGATGCACCACGCCTTGTTACACATATCGATGATCATGCGATTGAAAGCCTCAAGCGCTACTACCTTCGCAATATTCCGCGGAAGGGCAGGGTCCTTGATCTCTGCACAAGCTGGGTGAGCCATTTCCCACCCGAGATAAAAGAGCAGATACAGAAGGGGGAGTTGCAGGTGGTGGGCATTGGGATGAATAAAAAGGAGATGGATGCGAATCCTTGCTTGAACGGTGGCAGGATCGAATTAGACTTGAACACGAGTCCCGAGTTTCCTACCTCTCCCGACAGGCCGACTCCCGAGCTTTTCGACGCAGCCGCATGCGTCGTCTCAATCGATTATCTCACGCTACCGAAAGAAGTGCTGGCACACCTGCGATCTGTTACGAAAGAAGGTGGAAAAGTGCATCTCGTCATCAGCGACCGGTGTTTTCCAACCAAAGCTATTGGTAGGTGGTTGCGGATATCGCCTGATGAGCGACTCCAGATGGTCGGTGACTATCTTTGGTTTTCTGGCTGGAGGGATATTGAGATTGTGGACTTGAGCACGATGGAGGATGCCCAGGGTGGCAGCCGAGTCGATGCAGCGATTCAGTGGATGGGAATGCAGACTCATGATCCGCTTTGGGTTGTGAGGGGGGTAAATCCATGTGGAAGGGAAGGCCAGGTGTCTAATTAGGGTGATAGGAATGGGCCTTGTACGGCACTTCTGACCAAACATAGAATTACCAGGGTGGAGTTTGTCTTTCAGACATCTTGATGGAATTGGTGAGAGCATCAAAGGAAGCAAATTTCTGGCCTAAACCATCGCTGCCATTCCCTAATGCAGGTGAGAAGATACGGTACAGCCGCATTTGACGCTGAATGCGTTTCCATCCTCACCGCTGGTGCTTACCGCACACGAAATCCCGAAGACACCACCTTATTATTGTAAGAATAAAAAGTCGAGCCCAAAGCGTCATGTGAGTGCATTTATATTGCTTTTGCATTCGGGTTCTGTCAATCCGTTTACGTTTCCGGATCTTACTCAGACCCCTGACCCAGGCTTTCGCGAAAAGATGTTCACAATATTCACCTATGACCTACTATGCGGCCAGTCCGGCTGATGGTAGTGCCTAATAATACTGCTGTCGGTATATTTAGATGTTCCCTGGCCATCGGGTTTCGTGCATGAGTGCGTCCTGTCATGCAGGTCTTGTCGATTTGACCGGTCCATGAAGCGAAAGACGGTCTGGATGCCGGTCTGCTTCATCGTGGCGTCGTCAATATCGAGATCCTGTCGGTAGGAGATGCAGAATGGAAATTGGAAGCTCATTACGCGATAGCATCGGCCTACTCCTATCAGGACCTCCAGCAGATCGCTCACGTGAAAGTTGCAGCGAAGAACATGGCTGCTGGCTTGATTTCCCTGCCTCTTTCTGCTATCAGGTTCGCACGCTGTTATTTTTGCCTTTTTTGTTACCAAGGTTTTCGTAGCAGCCACTTTGGCACCCATCAAAACCATTATTCGACTCTTGATTCAAAACAAAGAAGTCGCTATTCTGACAAGGTCATTTCAATTCTCGACAATGAAATTCTCTTTAACATGCAGATTCCGGCTGACTCACTTCGCCGTCAATTTATTCAGAATTCGTTGCCCTAGACTCGTTCTAATTCAACCACACACAACACTTCGACGTAGTGTACGATATAAAGCTCATTTTCTTAGCAAAGAGGGTAGTCTAGCAATACCCTCCCAGCTACTTGCCTTTCAATCGAACATCGAGTACTGGGAAGAACCGAGAAAGTCGCGGCCGTCCGTGGTGGCGGCTTTAACAATTCCCAGAACGACCGCAGCAACCACTACCACTACCACAACAAAGTTCACAAGAGCAGCAAGGATCAACCCTTTTGTCCTCGGTGTGGCTAGCTTAGCCATGAAAGAGAGGATTATACTTCCAAGCAAGTTCCCGAGGGCCAGGAATGTTCGCGTGGATGCGAATTCCACAGCCCAGAGAAGTGCCCTTGGAGAGCCAGGACGAGACTGAGCGATTGCAAACGGTGAATAAGACCACTAGGAAGATTTTTAAATAGTGAGAGAGTGACGGCGACGACTCGAGACGGCTTTAGCGAATGCCAAGAGTATATAACGTTCGAGATTGCGCTGATGGGTAATATCCAGAGATGTTAAGACAGCTTCTTTGGTGCTGGTATTGAGCCTCAGCTATTCATAGGACTAGACCGTGTGATAAACCGCTTCAGAAGGCCAAGTGGGAGGTTAAGGTCACAGATATAGTTCAACAATGGAGAGGACGCATCTTGCCTAGAGCGGATTAGGTGGATGAGGACGAAGACATGGTCGCAAACCTGTCTGGAACAAGCCTTAGAGTACTAGTTGCAAGAGACTTTCCATAGTGCCTCCTACCGTGAGGAGTTTGACTATGAATACGGTGCAGATCTCAAGAAATCCTGGGATGAGACCCAGTATAATAGCCGGCGTCCTCAACTCTGCACTCACCTCATCGACGTTGCAAAGCAGCCTACTGTTCTCAAGACCGCAACATTCCCACCCTCAACCTCAACTTCAACAACACCAGTTGTCACCTAAAAGTGCTGCAACACTAACGGTTACGACGCAACCCTCTCCTTCTCCCGAACCACAGTCTCCTGTAGCGGGAGCAAGCAATACATGTCCTGCAAAAAAACTGCCTTCCACAAATTCGCTTCTCTGAACGCCTGTAGCACGGCTGCCGAAATCGCCCAGCAGCGGCTCAACCACGACACCTGGAAGCCCCAGTTGACGACGAAATCCCCAAACCTTAAACTCAAAAATCCAAGAAGGAACAAGAAGCGTGCAAGAAGCGTGTTTCGATAGACCTATCCTTCTTGCTTCGCCACTGGTCAGAGTATATACCTGATTATGAAGATCTCGGAAAGAGGAGGTTCAGCACCGGCAAGCGCTTTTTCAGCGCCGACCAGATCTTCAACTACTCAGGTAGTCACCAAACCTATTCCCCGGCCATTGAGATCCAGCTGACAAAAGAATATCTTGATACCCAGGAAAACAACATCTACGACATCAACCATGTGGGGGGAATGTAATTGCTGCTGGAATATGGGACGTATGGCACGTAAGGAAATATTAAGGACCATGAGGGAGATTTGGTGATGTGTGGGGCGGATGCGGCGAATACGGCCGGGTGTTGGAGTGGGTTTGGGGAGTAGGCGGGTTAAGTATATAGAGATAAGTGTAGGTGTTTAGAGATGACTAGGTAGACGCTGTGTGTGAGGTTTCTGTTGGGGGGTGGGGTCGGGGGGTAGTTATGGTGAGTTTGTTTTATTTCTATTTTGTACGGTTTTGCATCTTGTTTTGCGTATTTTGAGTCTGTTTAGAAGTTTTGGAGGTTGCAAGAATTTACTTTTATTCTGAATATGTATTTTTGTGCGCTTGCTGGGGGACATACCGATAGGGACTTCTCTTCTCACGAACTATCGGAGACGTATTCCGAATCAGACCTTCCCTCATTCCACAATTGCTTCCTTCATTCATCACACGCATATCTAAATCTCATCAACACCCCATCCCCTTCTCTGGTCAGACCCAATTCACGAGACAACCTTCCCAAACCCAAATCCCCTCACCCCATTACTAACCCACACGCCCTCCCCAATGGTCACCGTATCCACCCCAACCGGCTCCTCCATACACATCCCCTTCGCCAACGCCCACCGCCTCGTCGTCCCTCTCTGTCCTCCACTCCCCACTTTCTCGCTCCTAACGCTATGGCCCCAGCGTCCGGCGAACGGTTTTCGAAGCTCGCCTTCATCACTTCTGTCCATGTCCTCCTGTTTCTTACCCACCCCTCCATCTCCATGCTCATCTCTAGCCGAAGCCGAAGCTGCAGCTTTCAAAGTAGACGAGCTGAACTCTCCAGCAGGCACGCCTACTGGCGGCGTAATCCACCTTCCTCCGCGGAAAACATACAAGGACGTCGTGGTGCCTTCGGTGAGTTCTTGGCATTCGTTGTAGAGCATGACTTCTGTGAACGCAGGGTCCGCGGCATTGTGGGGTAAGGCGCGTGAGCGGGAGGCGGAGTAGAAGGTGCGATGGGTGGTTTTGAGGAGTGTGAAGGGAGACATAGGCGTGGGGGTTGTGTCTAGGCGGAGCGTCCATGTTGGGGCTAACGGGTGTTTGGGGGACGGCGTGGGGGATTGGGAGGGAGATTGGGAGGGGAGGGAGGGGAGGGATGGGATGGTGTCTGTGTGTCCGAGTGTTAGGGCACCCCCGGTTAGAGGAGAGGGCTTGAATGTGTCTGTGTTTAATTTTGCGGGATGGGGGGCGGGGAAAATTTTAGGGGGGTCCAGAGATGGTGGATATAGTGTTGATAAAGAGACCGCAGAGACAGGAGAGATCTCCAGAGACATATCCCCTCCTTTATTGAAGAGGACTCGTAACTTTTGCACTCGAATTAGCTCCTCTCCAACTTCCCCCCGCTCTATCCTAGCTCCAAATAAACACGTCAGACATACCTTCAACGCTTCC
Organism: Lindgomyces ingoldianus; assembly: GCF_010093535.1. NCBI lineage: Eukaryota > Fungi > Ascomycota > Dothideomycetes > Pleosporales > Lindgomycetaceae > Lindgomyces > Lindgomyces ingoldianus. The sequence continues at coordinate 844,246 of NW_022985166.1, read as the reverse complement.
TCTTTTCCACCCTCCCCAACCCACCGCCTCACCTTCTCAAGCAATCCCTCATGCAACGCCACCCCGTCAACAAGCAGCTTCGCCACTTCATGGAACTCAAAATGCTGTGCGGCTTCTAGCATACGATCGCGGTGGTACACAAGCATGTAAAATGGGGATGGAGAAATAAAGTTTAGTGCTGGGCTGGAGTTTTCGGGGGAGGTTAGGAGTAGCGGGTCGTAGCGTAGGGAGGTGAAGAGGTTGAAGGAGCCGGGGGTGGACATGGCGGATTTGGGATTGGGGTTGGGGTTGAGGTCAACTTTGGCGGTTGTTAGTGTTTTAATTGAGGTATTTGAGGGCGAGAAGAGAGTCTATGGATTTATGGGGGATATATGGCGGGGCTAGGATAGGGTGGGGGTGGGGGTGGGTTGGTACGCAGCAAGGCTTGACAGTTGAACGGATTGAGGCTGCATACAAGAACAATTGGGATACCAGGAAGAGTATTTAGGGGATAAATTGGATCAGAGAATCGTGAAGAACTATGCAAGGACAGGTATGACAGAGTCATGGGAAGAATAACTTGTGTCACGTGATGTTAAATTTGTCCACCGTAACTCGGGAGGAAATAGAGAGGAGAGCCAACGAAATAGATTCAGCTCACGTAAGGTAGGCCCAGCGGTAGCGATATTCGCTTTGACATGAACACGAAATACAAAGTAGAAACAGCAATTATTTCTTCTTCAGAGTTTGGGTAAACATCCATGGATGACGTTGCTAGCAAGCTCGGTTTGAGCTTTGACCACCACCGTCCTTACGACTTTTCCATCTAAGCTCTCGGTGAAGCACATCATCCCCTTTCATCCTCACCACCACTGCCGTTGCGCGCGACCCCTCTTTTCCTTCCTATCCCCATCGCCGCGTATCCCATTCTCCCATTCGCCCCTCAACACCATTCCCGCATTTCCACAATGTCGGCCGAACCTGCTCCTGTCCCCAACAGCCCCGGGGTGTTTCCGGTCCAAATTCCCCCCTCTGGGCCAAGCTCGATCTGGGACCGGATATCGAATTGGGCGGCTGAGCATAGGGGCGTGGTGTATACGGTTGCGGGGTTGACGCTGGTGGTGACGGCTGGAGGCGTGGTGTACTATCTCACAGACTCGAGGAAAGATTCTTCGGCACCGGGGCCCGCTACACCGAGCAAGCGGAAGAATCGGCGGGATCGCAAGAAGCGGTCGAAGGAGGCTGAAAAGGAAGCTTCGAAGGAGGAGGCAGGAGTAGAGCCGAAGAAAGCTTCAGTGGCAGCGGCAGTGGCAGAAGACGAGCTGCCTCAAGTTGATGAGACTACCGTGTCGACGCTGTCAGAAGAGGTATGTTTGGCATTGGACTTGTGGAGGCTATGGCTATTACTGTTGCTAACTTCTTCAGGAGCGGAAAGAATATGCGGCCAAGTTGAAGGCAGCCGGGAACAAGGCCTACGGATCAAAAGACTACAACCACGCGATTGAGCTCTACGGGAAAGCAATTGTTTGTCGGCAAGACCCTGTCTTCTACTCGAATCGGGCGGCCTGCTGGAATGCCATGTCGAATTGGGACAAGGTCATTGAGGATACGACTGCAGCTATTAATCTAGACAATGAATACGTCAAGGCGCTGAACCGACGGGCAAATGCATACGAACAGGTGGAGCGCAATAGCGAGGCGCTTCTGGACTACACAGCGAGCTGCATCATTGACGGGTTCCGGAATGAGAACAGTGCACAGAGCGTCGAGCGCCTACTGAAAAAGGTTGCCGAGGCAAAAGGCAAGGCCATCTTAGCGTCGAAGGAGAAGAAGCTGCCGAGCCCGACCTTTGTCACAAACTATCTCCAGAGTTTCCGACCGAAACCTCCACCCTACGGTCTCGACGACGATGCGGAGCTAGACGAGGAGAGCGGGAAGGGCCAGTTAAGGAAAGGCTTGTATGCGATGAACACCAAGACGGCTGAGGGCTACACGGAAGCTGCGGTGGCTTTTGACAAGGCCCTGGAACTAGGCGACCTCGGAGAGCATGAGGCCTTCGCGTACAACCTGCGCGGAACCTTCAAATACCTCCAGGGAGACAGCGACGACGCTCTCAAGGACATGGACAAGAGTATAGAGCTCGACCCGTCGCTAACCCAGAGCTTCATCAAGCGCGCCAGCATGCATCTGGAACTCGGTAAGCACCATCCCACATTCCTCTAGTAAATGCTGATTATTTTTCCCAGCCAACCCCGATGCCGCAGAAGCCGACTTTGCATCCGCCCTCTCCTCCAACAAAGATGACCCCGACATCTACTACCACCGGGCCCAACTCCACTTCATCAAGGCCGAATTCGGAGAAGCCGCCAAAGACTACCAAAAATCTATCGACCTTGACAAAGACTTTATATTCTCGCACATCCAGCTTGGAGTCACACAATACAAGATGGGCTCCATTGCATCCTCAATGGCGACGTTCCGCCGCTGTATGAAGAACTTCGACAAAGTCCCCGATGTGTATAATTATTACGGGGAGTTGCTGTTGGATCAGCAGAAGTACCAGGAAGCGATTGAGAAGTTCGATACGGCGGTGGATATGGAGAAGAGTGCGAAACCGATGGGGATGAATGTGTTGCCATTGATTAATAAGGCGTTGGCTCTTTTCCAGTGGAAGAATGATTTCGGGGAGGCGGAGAAGTTGTGTCAGAAGGCACTGATTAGTATGTCCCCTCCCACCCAAATTTCCCCCATTCCGCATAGCGCCCTTTCACCTGATTGTTTGATTGGCTGGTGATGATGATGCTAACATAGATGTGTGTGATACAGTTGACCCCGAATGCGATATTGCCGTCGCCACAATGGCCCAACTCCTCCTCCAACAAGGCAAGGTTACAGAAGCGCTCAAGTACTTTGAACGTGCGGCCGAGCTGTCGAGAACGGAGGGTGAGATTGTTAATGCGCTTTCTTATGCTGAAGCTACGAGGACGCAATTAGAGGTATACTAACCCCCTCCCTAATCAGGCTCAGCACCTCTTTCCCGTATCTCCCCCGGCCCCTTCTCCTCCCATAGTAGTAGTTGTGGAGGTAGTATAGCATTTGAGTGAATATTGAGTTAATGCTAATGCTGTGCCTTGTAGGTGCAAGAAAAATACCCAAAACTCGCATCGAGATTGGGAGCGATGGGTGCGGGCTTTGGCGCTGGGATGCGGTAAAATCTGTCCCAACCCCTAGCCCCCCATCCCCTCTCCCCCTATTACGATCTCCACGTTGGTCCTTACTGCGATCATAGAAAAATCTGCCGTCTTTGTGTTGCTTGGTTCGACTCTGCCTTCTTTGAGGCTCATGTCTGTAAGTACACCCCCTACTCCTGGCACTCTCTTCCCTCATGTTTGTATGTACATCATCCGTGCGTGCCTAAAAACTTCTTTTCTACTTCTCGTTCTTGGACGACTTTTTTTGCTAGGGTGGTTGTTGAGTTGCGGGATTCGGTTGGTTTGGGGCGGGGAGGTGGTGATGAGCTGAGGGGCCTAAGGGAGATGGAGGTTTTGGAGTAGTCCGTGACAGGTTATGTATGTGTATATCATAGAAGGATGGGTAGTGGGTGGGCGTAGTCGTGTGTAATGGACATGGCAGTAAGCTGGACGCTGGATGGGCAAAAGGATTTGCGATGTTGGGAATATTCAAGACGGATGGAGGACGGTGAAAGGAGGTTGGCTGGTTGGACGGAGGACTGGACGGAGTAGTGCATAAATGGAATTCTCTCAACTTTCATCCGCTCGTTCAGACTCGTAGTGTTGTTCCCTATATGTGAAATATATACTAGATTGTGTGAGAGGTGGGGAATGACTGGGATACGAAATGCATGTGATCCCGGACAGACAGCACTGGGTTTGTAAAAATGAACCACCCCACATACTTTGCACGCAATGACTTTCACAACTACTGGAACAGGAAGCTAGCAGTCAGAATGCTCTATATCCACCAAGTCAACTCAAATTACAGTTGCTGAGAGGATCAAATACCTAATTCTCGTCTGCACAAAGCGCGAGCTTGATACTTTATATAGGTTAGAAATCAGCCTTGCTGCTAGCTATCTATATAAGAATCACACGTCTAGGACCAAGGCATTACTAATCCCTTTCTGCAAAGTATTACAAGCATTGTCGTCCGGTGTCGCTTCCAGCGCGAGTTTTTGTGCGGGCTCGTTGATTGGCTCATTAACTGGGTAGTTTTAAGACAGGCTGACATTTTCGACGCTAGCTACGTTATAGTCATATCCTGAACCCCAGCCAAGCCGCAATCGAACGATTCAGGCAGCAGTGCCTTGTCCATGAAATCCTAACAAGGGTGGAAGTATTATCGAGCAAGATAAGTGTGCCCCGAATATTTATCGTGGAGGAATAACCGTGTCTGAGATTTCGCTGAGTGGAGGATTAGCCTTCACCTTGATTCTAGCCCAGCAACCAACCTGGCATCATACCCGCAATGGCTGAAGGGCTCGTTGTGGTCAGCATCGTCTCCAGTATCATTCAGCTCGTGGAATTTACCTCTAAGGTGCTCGGCCGCCTCAATGAGTTTCTGGTACGAGTGAAATTCTAAAGTCGCTGCGCCACATAAAAGCTGAGCTACCTGCGCTGGTCCGCACCCTTCAACAAATCAAGGAAGCAATCGACAGCCGCCAATTTCGGAACGAGTGCGCAGCCGCACTTCTACCAGCAATCCAGGGCTGCGGGGGATCGATTTAAGACATAGATTCCCTACTAGTGAAAACGTTGCCGCGACAGAGCGACGGGTGGGCTAAGAAGACCCTTAAATCGATGGACAGTGTGTTAAAGGATGGAAAGATCGAGAACTTTGACGAAAATCCTCCGCGGATACATCACAATGCTAACTTTCTATTTTGCTGCATCGTCTTCAATGTTGCAGCCCCTCACGGATACGACATTCAACAGAATCGAGATGTCACTGTTAACGATTACTCCAGACACTAAGCTTATCAGGGTACGACAATGGCTATCTACGCCGGATCCATCAGTCAACTTTCAGAAGGCCCTCCATCTAAGCCAGGCTGATACCGGACTATGGCTCCTTGAGAGCGATCTGTACAGAAAGTGGGAAATTGAAGCTTCCTTCATCTGGCTGCACGGTATCCCAGGCTGCGGAAAGACTGTCCTCAGCTCAACCTTGCTTGAGAATCTACTTCAACATAGCGCGGATAAGCCAGGGAAAGCAGTCGCTTATTTTTATTTCTACTTCAACGACCGACAAAAACAGGATCCCGAGTTAATGGTCCGATCGTTAATCTTTCAGTTGTTGCAGCAGTGCATCAAAATATCCACTGGTCTCAGTGCACTCTTCGCATCTTATGACAATGGAAAGCGACAGCCATCTCTAAATACGCTTCTCAAAGCTCTAAAGCAATTGATCGAAGAGTTCCCCCAAACATAAGTCGTCATTGATGCCTTGGATGAATGCGCTAACCGGAAGGAACTCATGAGAATCGTGAAAGAGATGTCTACATGGGAACTGGAAGGGTTCCATCTTCTTCTTACAAGCCGTAGAGAGGGTGATATTGAAAGAACCCTCGGACGCATTCTAGATGGTAAAAACGTTCTCTGTATTCAGAGTAGTGCTGTTGACCATGACATACAGTCCTACGTATGTCAGCGACTCTCTGACAATGAAAGCCTTCAGAAATGGCATTCTGATGCCACAATCCGGCAGCGGATCGAAACTTCGTTAATTAAAGGAGCTCACGGAATGTATACATTCCTACCATAGTCACTGCGGCATGGCAAGCTTACGGAACTAGGTTCCGATGGGCTGCCCGTCAATTGGACATTCTCGGGGAATGTCGTAACTGAAAGCAGCTCCTTCAAACTCTCGTGGATCTCCCACTGAATTTGGATGAGACATATAACCGAATTCTAGGTGCGATTAAAGAAAGCGACATTGAATATGCGATTCTTATCTTGCGATGGCTTACTTTTTCATCAAGACCTCTACTGCTAGCTGAAGTTGCCGAAATTCCTGCTATTGATGCAGAGCGCTGCCCAGCTTTTGACTGCGATGAGATTCTTGAAGATCCTTTAGAGGTCCTCACTATATGCTCTAGCTTGGTAACTGTCACCACTCCAGACAAACCAGACCACTGGTCTTACGATGGCCCCGAGAGACCCGTAGTTCTTTTGGCTCATTATTCCGTAAAAGAATATCTGGTTTCAGAGCGCGTTTACAAAAGCAAAGTGAGTTTGTACGCTATGGACTCTATACAGTGCCATCAATCAATCGCTAAGTGCTGCCTCCAGTACTTGCTACAGTTCGATAGGCCCGGTGCCTTGACCCTAGAAAATCTAGACGAATATGCGCTAGCAGAGTGTTCAGCGCAGCAATGAGTGAATCATGTGAAAGCAAATACAGAACTGGGTGCAGAGACGACCGTCTTCATTCACAAATTACTAAACGCAAGTGGGGAAGCCTACCTAACATGGATTCACCCTTACGACCTTGACAGTGAATGTGGAGGAGTGGACTTCGGACATACTTTATCATCGATTCCTTCCCCACTATACTACGCGAGCCGGACCGGACTGGCTGATGTCGTAAGACGATTAATCTTGGAGACTAATGCCGACATCAACATGCAGGGTGGCTTTTACAGCTATGCACTACAGGTGGCTTCATTCGAAGGTCACTTAGACATCGTGCAGTTCCTAGCTGAGAAGGGCGCCAACGCCAACGCACAAGGTGGAGAGTATGGCAGCGCCCTGCAGGCAGCTTCATGGAATGGCCACTTAGACATCGTGCGATTCCTAGTCAAGAAGGGCTCCGACCCCAACGCGCAGTGTAGAGAGTACGGAAGCACACTGGAGGTGGCTTCAGCTAAGGACCAGTTAACACTGTGCAGTTACTAGTTGAGAAGGGCGCTGATGTTAATGTGCTGAGTGGTCACTACGGCAGCGCACTGCAGGGGGCTTCACTCAAGGGTTACTTTGACATCGTGCGGTACTTATCTGGGAAGGGCGCTGACGTAAACGCACAGGGTGGAGAGTATGGCAACGTGCTACAGGCGGCTTTATCAGCGAGTCACTTAGACATCGTGCAATTCCTAACCGAGAAGGGTGCCGATGTCAACGCGCAGGGTAGATACAACGGCAACGCACTGCAAGCGGCTTCAGCCTAGGTTCATTTAGACATCGTGCAGTTCATAGCTGAGAAGGGGGCTAACGTCAACGCGCAAGGCGGAATTTGCGGCAACGCATTACAGGCGGCTTCATCAGCGGGTCGCTTAGACATCATGCAATTCCTAATTGAAAAGGGTGCCGATGTCAACGCGCAGGGTGGGTACCACGGCAACGCACGGCAAGCGGCTTCATACTGGGGTCATTTAGACATCGTGCAGTTCATAGCCGAGAAGGGGGCTAACGTCAACGCGCAAGGCGGAATATGCGGCAACGCACTACAGGCGGCTTCATGGAGTGGTCACTTAGACACCGTGCAGTTCCTAACTAGGAACGGCGCCGACGTCAACGCACTGCGAGCGGCTTCATGTTGGGGTTACTTAGACATCGTGCGGTTCTTAGCTGAGAAGGCGCCAACATCAACGCGCCGGGTGGAGAGTACGGCAACGCACTGCAGGCAGTTTCACTAGAGGGTCACTTAGACGTTGTGAAGTTCCTAGTTGAGAAGGGCGCCGACGTTAATGCTTCATTTATGGGTCGCCTCGACGCCGTGCGGTTCCTAGTTGAGAATGGCGCTAACGTTAACGCTAAGGGTGGCTTCTACGGCAACGCACTGCAGGCGGCTTCATTTTCGGGTTACTTAGACACTGTGCCGTTCTTGGTCAAGAAGGGCGCCGACCTTAACGCACAGGGTGGAGAGTACGGCGGCGCACCGCAGGAGGCTTTCTATAACGGCTACTTAGACGTCGTGCAGTTCTTAGCTGATAGTGGTGCTGAGGTTCACACGCTGAGTGGAAAGTACAAGAAGAAGTTTCAACTAAGGTTATTTAGACATGGCGTAGTTTCTCGAGAAATGCGCCAAAGAAACTAGTATAGGTAAGCATATGTTTTGCATAAGAAGGGTTGTACATGAATAAATGAAAGGGGATTAAACATCAAGCCAAGGCATCAGATTGTAATGAGTTTGCTCTATTTTGCCAGTCAACACAATATTCCAGCCTTAGCAGATAAGAGAACTAGTTCGTTCAGAGCCCTAATATCAGTCCTTGGCGCAAGTGACACGTTAGGTCTGAAGCGCATGAATAGAGCATTTCAGAGTAGATTCGCTCAGAGCTACTCTAACCAACTTGTAAGCATAGCCCGTCGAGATTGCGGCAGGCTACTGAAATGGTGCGCTGCAGACAAATTGTTAGCACAACTATGATCTGGAGTTGATAAACTTAAACTTGTTTTAAACCCCTAGTCTATGAACCAATCCACGACGACGCACAAAGAGGAGCGTGAATGGCGACGCAGGGTGAAAATCCTTGCAATACTTTGCAGATAAGTGATAAATAATGCTCCAAACTTCTGAGTACGATATTTACATCATATCTTACAACAGCGACGACAGAAATCTCCAGTATTAAAATGAGGTTCGACGTGGACGAAAATTAGGCAATAAAGCCACCTACTAATTGCAATGTTTGCTTCCTGTTGCTGTAAAAGTAGTTGCGCGCAAAGTTGAGGTGATTTTGTCACTAGGGTTCCCGCCTCGTAGGGACAGAGGTTCCCATACCTCCACACACAGCACACATCTGACCCTATCGCATTATATCAAGCAAACTAGACTCCGAGATCTCATCAAGATAGCCCATTGAAGGCACAGGAATCTTGCCTTCAGCCCCGACCTCTAGGCAAATGAGATGAATGACGGAAGATATACGTTCCTTCGATGTGATATTAACCTGACAGCTTCCGAGAGCAAGCATGAAATTACCAAAAGTGGAAAAAAAAAAGAAATTCCCAGGAGGGAAGGAAAAAGGCTACATAATTTTCATGATCATCGTGAGCGCCAGCCAACCAGAAAGTATGCCATCGATCCGGCAAATCCACCTCCAAGCCCAGAACCACTTCCACCTCCTCCGTCTCACCTCTGTCTCTACAACTACTACCACCCCGCTCCCGCACACCCCAACTTCCACAAATTATATTACATCTACTCCCCGCTCAACTGCAAAATCAAGCTACTCGCTACATCCAAAAAAGGAAACGGACTCGTCGCTCTCTTCTCACCCTGACTTCTCCCCGCACCCACCTCCTCATGTCTCTCCCTCAACATCTGTCCAACACCAGCCTTCCCACCTCCGCCATCCCTTACCTCTCTCGCTAAATCCTCTGGAATGGGCTCGCCATCCCCGAGTCTCCTCCACACACCCTGCTCATCGTCCCAGCCATCTTGATGATGTGAACCCGATAGCGCGAAGTTCGAGATCGAAGTATTCGCCGTAGACGGCGCGGTAGTGGTATTCGTAGCTTTGATTTCTCTCACGATATTATTAACAAGACGTTCATAACCCGCGCACTTGAAATCTACGACGAAGAAATCACGCTCGATGCTGTATAACTGGATGCTCATGTAGATATGCACCGCTTCATCTGGTTGCGGCCAATCGCTTGCATGGGAGCCGGCCGCCGAGCTAGTTCTTCCCCCTGCCCCCGCGCCTGTGCCTTCAGGTTGTGTTGTCAAGCCTTCAATGTGGTTGAGACTCGAGTGACTTGTATTCGTCGAACTGCGTCTCCTTAGGCTAGCAGGATCGTGCGTGAGGTCGATACGGGAGGAGTGTGCGGAGGACGGATGCACGACACCGGGCGGGAACATACCGTCTTTACGAAACCGAGCGTTGATGACCCACGGGTCTGAAGGGATGGAGTAGCCCCAGTCGTTTTGCTGGTTGTAATGTTTCCGCTGGCGGCCTCTTGAGCGGCTGGAGTTGGCGTCTCCGCTGGGGTTGCGGACGGAGAGCGGTTCGCGGCGAGAGGGGGAAATTGAGCGGTCCGAGTTGCGGGCAGAGGTTCGGTACTCGTCTCGCGAGGAGTGAGAGGAGATGGAAGAGCCGCGAGAGCGGGTCCGGGATCTTGATCTAGAGCGGCTTGATTCTCGGGAACTGCTGCCACTGCGAGATCCACTTCTCCCTCCTGCTCTACGAATCTTCGGCACTTCCCAATCTGCACCCATAGCCTTCAAAGCCTTGAAGATGGCTAACATTGCTTCTGCCGGTTGGTTCCTAGAGCGGATACCAAATTGCCATTTGGTTGGCCGAGGCCGTTTGGTTGGTAGGGCTGTCATCGGCTCTGGCCGCTGCGAGTCCCTACTTGAACCTGTGTTTCGCGCGTGAGGCTTTAATCGACGGGCATTTTGGGCTTTCTGTTCGTTCGTCTGCTCTGGTATTGGTGCCATGGGCTCGTGCTCTTGTGAAGGCGACGTAAGAGGCTTCGGATGGCCTTTCATGTAAGCTCGATGGTACTCTGGAAGACTGCTGGGAAGAACCCCGACAGTGCTGATGGGACTACGAATGTTCGTGATCTGGCTGCTCGATGTTGATCCCTGGCGTGTGCGCTCGGAGTCTGTAGGAGGAGGAAAAACTTGCGGGCGGCTGCCCATGGCCATGGTCTGAGGTATCGACGAGCTCATGAAGTTCTCATGCGTGGGGGGAGACTGAGCTAAGAAAGGTTGGAGCGTCTTTTCTTGCGTCAGAAGTGCTGCATTCTAACGTTAGCCGGATAAACCATTCAATGTACTTCGATATCGGGAGAGTAATGAGGTAGTATCTTGTACCACACCCATGGTCAGAAGACGCGGGGCAAAGGTGCACTAGAGTAAAGAATGTATATAGACTAGTGGCAGATGACTTACGATTCTCCTTCATAATTTGGTTTTCCCGGACGATTAAATAAGCGTCCTTAATTGCGCTTGGCTCATCTCGTGCCAATGCCTCTTGAACATCATGCTTCGCGTAACCCATTGTTTTACCAAGTTTGCCGACAACCGTCTCGTGGAGTTTTTGCACTACAGCTGCGGGTTGCGACGGCGCTAGACTCCGTGGATCGATCGCTTTGTTTGGGTCCACGCCCGTGTCGACGAACTCCTCACGTGGCGACTCGAGGTATGAAGGGAGATCCTTGGTGAACCAGGGATCTTGGCGGATCTCGGCCACTGTGATCCGGTGCACTGGATTCACCATTAACATCTTCTTGATCAGAGAGACTGCGCCAGGGGATAGGTAGCTTGGAATGCTGTAGTTCCCGGCCGCAATCTTCTTGAAGAGCGTGGGAATATATTCATCGTCGAAAGGGAGCCGGCCCACCAATAGCACGTAGAGGATAACGCCACAGCTCCAGACGTCAACCTCCGGTCCAGCATATAGCTTGCCAGAGATGACTTCAGGAGCGGCATAGTTGGGGCTGCCGCAACTCGTCTTGAGGAAGTTGCCGTCGGTCATGATGTTGCTCAAGCCGAAGTCGGCAATCTTGACGTTGAAGTGGTCATCCAGCAGCAGGTTCTCAGGCTTCAGATCTCGATGAACAATCTTATGGCGATGGCAGTACTCAACGGCACAGACAATCTGCTGGAAGAACTTGCGAGCATTTTCCTCTTTTAATTTCCCATTGGTGACAATGTAATCAAAAAGCTCACCGCCTGCATATTCCAAGACCATGATGATCTCTGTTGCAGTCGTGATCACAGTGTACCTGGGAGAATTAGCCATACTGACAGCACCACTTGTGAGAGCACGTACAGTTTGATGATGTGAGGGTGCCGCAGCAGCTGGAGATACTGAATCTCACGCTCTATCCTGCCCGCCATGTCTCTTGTGACGAGCTTCTTGCGATTGATGATCTTCAAAGCTACCTTTTGCCCGCTAACCTGGTGCATGCCTAGCTTTACCTTGCCAAAGGATCCCTCGCCCAGCGTCTTTACTACTGTGTATTGCTTGAGGTGCTGGGTAGTTTTGGTGTCGCGGCCAGTTTTGCCTTCCTGCGCAGCAGTGGCGGGGGGGTTTTGAGAAGGAAAGTCTGGCGGTCTTGCAGAGCTCCGCCTGGGGTTAGGCGTGATGGAGATGGAGAGCTCCTCCAGGTCTTCTTGGTCTATTGTCGCCGACATGGTGAAAGTGGGGGACGGCGGCAAGGGCGGGTATGTGGAACGAGATTAAGACAGGTGGAGGGGGTATGCGGGAGGTGGTGTATGAAATAAGCGGAGGAAAAGATACGAGATCGCAATGGTATGGAAACTGTTCGTGATGTCAGTGCTTGACGTTGAGGCTGGGGCTGGCCGACGAATGGGTGAGGGGTCTTTCGCATGTGATGCGATTGCAAAACGAAGCAGCGTAGGCGAGCGACGCAAACGTTCTCGGTGACTCAGCGGAGACAAACTCACTTCGAGATGTCGTAGATGGTGCGTTGCTGCCAGGCAGAACTAAGTCTCTCAACCGTGTTCCAGCGAGCCGTCAACGAACTGTGGACCGTTGAGACTTCGGAGTAACACGCCGCCCCTCCGCTCACGGACACCCCGTGAACGCTGCCATGGACGAAATGGACAAGTTGAATCGATTGCTTAGATCACCGTTACCAAAAAGAAGAGAGGCTAGATCAAGAGCGCGGAGATGGTCTGCAGGCTGTCGCGGACGAGGGGGTAGAAAAGCGAGCGAATGTGCTGGCTGAGTGACGGAGTGAATGGCCTGTGAAAGCCCTCGCCGTATCGGGAATAGCGTGGCGCTGTGAACGCCTCGAGAACTGGGTCTGTGCGCCCGCCCGAGTCCACACCACTTCAACACCACCAGTTTGAACGAGACTTGGAAAGCGTGCAAACTTGCACCGTACTAAGAAGAACGTTCTCTGAGCTCTCCATACCCTGCAGCTCTCCAGCAGTTCACCAGTTCTGGGTCCGCTCCAGGATGCTGACTCGCATATTTTAGAGTCCTGCATCCACGCGATGGGCCCTCGTGACCGCACACATCCCATTTGACAAGCCCCATCTCCAAATTACATGTTCCTGATCGGTGAACTCCATTCAAATCGTTGGCCCGGAGCTTGTTCCGCCTGCTGCTAGGGTCCCAAGCCGCCAGCCACCTAAAAACTGAACATCCGTCCCAACCCTCTCTGCTGCACCTCTCGCCGAGCCGCACCATCGACGTAGACAGCCTCGCCGACACTAGTCGAGCTGGCGCTGCTAATCTGCTTTGCTCTAGAGTTGCCAAACACCTTCAATAATACCACCATTACGCCAGCACTTAGAATGCTGCCACACAGGATACCGATCATGACTAGGTTACTCTTTCGAAACTTGTGAGGTCCGACGGCATCTGCCGGCCAACCTGTGTATAATGCGTAGGTGGTCAGAATGCTGCCTAAGTTTCCTAATCCGGAAACAAGCGCACTTGCGGCAGCCACACCAACTTCACCATGGCGCGGCTGGAATATCTCGTTGGTCCAGGTCATGCAGATGGGGACTGTCGGTCCCAGCCCGAAGCCCACCATCAAGAGGCCTCCATAGCGCGACCACGAGCTGGACTCGTTCCCCGCAAAGGTTGTGACGAGCAGGCCAGTGATCTGGATCATGACGGCAGTACTGAAGAATAGAGCGCGGTGGTGATGAAACCGGTCAGAAAGGGGAGTGACGATGAGAATAGCAATGAGATCCATCTGATAAGATTAGAGCAGGTAGCAAGGTTGGGTTTCGGAGTTACTCACCACCCAAATCGGAGCAAAGAGCAGGCTAAGCTGGATGCCTGTAAGGTCTGGGTTAATACCCCGGATGATGACTGTGCCGTAGCTTTGGGTCTAACTTTAAGTTATACAGCTGTCGCTCCCCAATCAATGGGATTAAACTTACCCCAATGCCCACACCCACCACACCAAAATACATCATGACCAATGGCCACAAACGCCAATCGATCACCACATGCCAGAGATCTCTCATGTTCCAGGTTCGGCGATGGTATACCCGCGTCAAGTCGTCGTAGTGGATTCGCGCATCCTCGCCTGTCAAAGCCGGTTTACTTTGAGGTATGAATCTTCGCCAGCTCTCTCGATCGCGGACTTCGCCTGGAGGCAACGGACGATCCGGAAGCCACCATAACAAGGATATACCGACAATGGTTCCAACCAAGCCGTACAGCAAAAACATCCACTGGAATCCTACCAACCCCCCTAAGCCATCCATCTCCTGGAACCCGGCGGAAACTAGACCCACGACCGCTGCGGAAACCTGCGCTGCAGTAAAGTAGCGGCCAATCCGCTTACCAGTACGAGAGGGCGGATAGAAAAGTGTGAGATAATATGACATGCCTGGCCACATACCCGCAATTACGATACCAAGCAGCAGCCGTAGTAAACTATATTATCGGACAAGATAAGCAGCTGTTCAACCCTTTAGGAGGCGTTTAACGTACTAGAAGCTCCAGGCCGCCTTCATAGCAGTTAGACATGTTCCGATGATGCCGACTCCGGTTACGATTCTACTCATCCATACGTGCGGGCTCAACTTGGACATAATCAGGTTGGAGGGTAGGTCAAACAAGACATAGCAGACATAGAAGAGCGCTAGTCCAGTTGACACTTGCTTCGGGGTTAGGTTAAGCTCAGAGGCAAGGTCATGATGCTGTTTGGAATTCATCGTCTGGGCAAGCCCAACATTTGACCGAATCGCTGAGCAGAGGAAGTACAGGACCCAGAATGCTATAAAGTGTAAGCGGGGCACGTATACTGCTTGGGGTTGATAACCACCTGGTAGTATACGTCGGTCTAGCTTCCTCGAAGACGATTAGCAATCAAAACGCTGGATTGGGATTTGGACTCACTTGTACACCCTCTCAATTCGATCAAGATCAATCATCTCTGGCCCGACTTCAACATCGTGGTGGAGCTCTCCTTTCTTAGGAGTGTTTTCTGGGATTTGGCTAATATCTTTATCAATCGACTCTATTCCAACAGATGCCATGGTCGTAAGTAAACAATGGGACAATGAGCAAGAAAAGAAAAAAGCGCGTCCATTGATCTTGGGATTACTGACGGCTCATATCCTCTCTCATAGTAATAGCCGATGCCGGACAGCGCTCCGAACGATCGCATGCTATTCGTTGAGGAAGAAATTTGCCTTGGTGGGGTGCACTAAGATCGGATTGAGAGATGATGCTGCGGCTTGACTTTCAACCCGCGAGAGGCGAGTAAAGCGGGTGATATTGTCACACTGTTCTCACATGAGTTTGTTCTCGTGTTCGGCTTAGCAGAGCCATCAAGCAACATGTCCGATAAGGAAGTTTGGTGTCACGAAGGGACTAGGAGATCTGATTATAGAAGGGCTAACTTGAAATGGTTAGCGTTAATCGGTGGACATCATCGTTCGAGCTCAATCTTCTTGAGCAGCTTTCAATTGACACCCCATTCTGGGAAACAACTTCTTTCTCTTAATCTGCACTGCTGTAGATATGCTGCAGAATACTATTATTCGGTCGACTCGCTGCATGCGACCCGCTTTCCAAGCTCGGTCCCAGCTCATACTTCGAGGTTCACGAAATGTTTCGACCCTGCCAGGAAATCCTCACATTGTAAGAGCATGCCTTTGAGGATCCTTGATATACAGGTTAATTCAGAGTCAGTATGTCTTCAAGCACCCAAACGAGCTCAATAAATCCCTTCTCTCCCTGCTACCCACTGACCCACCAACACCCGCTCTCGCAATCGGCACTGCATCCGCTCTTCCACCAACACCAGACACCTTCACTGAAAACCACAAATTCCTCGGCGTCCTCCAATCTGTATTCCACTCCTACGCTGCCCATGATCCTGAAGTAAAACATCAAGCCGCTGTATTCGCCTCTCCCAGTGGCTTCCACCTCGGTGGTGCGAGCGGAGAAGGCGCTGGTGGGGCAATCCAGCAAGGTGGAATGGGAGGCGCAAATAGGGGAGGCTGGATACACGTTAGTGATTCTAGGAATCCGCCAGACTGGGGTCGAATCGCTTGGCCAGAGGATATTTTTGGGAGTTTGGAGGTTGATGGGGAGGGGAGATTTGTTGCGGATGGCGGGAACTATCAGGCTAGTGGCACTTATCGAATTGTGACAAGAGAGGGAATGTGAGTGGTATATTGGTTTTTTGCTATTTGAGCAGGCGAGCTAACATTTGTAGTCTTGGGATACCTCCGTTTCTCCGCGAGAAGCTGGTTCAACGCCTTAGAGAGCTGGAGGGTCAGATGAAAAATAAGTAGCAGTTGCTATGTACAACGGGTGAGTCACCCAGTCGGGCCAAATTTAAGTCACCTCTAGCCTAAAGATATGACCGGTTATCCGTTACTCGGGCTTGTGGGTTCTATTGGATCGTGAGTTGCCGACTTCACGAGGTGACCTAGCGGGGAGGTCTCCCATAGAGCCTGGGAGTGAATTACTAGTCGAGACTTTACAGGGAGCTCAAATCTTCTCGCCCCTTCTAGTGCATTATCACCTGTATATATCTTGTCCTACGTACAATGAAATTCCATGTAAACAGAAAAACAGTGGGAGTCTTGGCATAGCTTTTGAGTGTAGCTCCCAACGCAACCCTTCTCCCAACAAACTCTCTACCACCCCACCACCGCAACCATGACCGCCGGAGAAGCAGCCGCTACCTCGAGTGCAGACACAATGCCCACCTCCCCCTCTCCATCCCCAAAACCCGTCTCCGTCCTCTTTGTCTGCCTGGGAAACATCTGTACGGCCCCTTCCTCCCCTGCCCTTCCTCCTCTCCCTCAATTAGTCCCGAATTAATCCTCACAGGCCGTTCCACCATGGCCGAAGGAGTCTTCCAAAGCCTAACCCGCCCCTCCGACAAACCCGGCCACCCTCTCGTTGCAAAAATAGACTCCTGCGGCACCGGCGCGTACCACATCGGCGATGGCCCGGACTCGCGCACCATGTCCACACTCGCGGACAACGGCATCTCTACATACCGACACCAGGCGAGGAAGTTCCAGACAAAGGATTTCACAGAGTTTGATTATATTCTTGCGATGGATGATGATAATTTGGAGCACCTGCGGAGGCTACGGTCACGAGAGGTTAAGAAGCTGGGTGAGGAAGAGGGAGGGAAGAGTTTGGGGAAGGTGATGTTGTTTGGGGAGTTTGGGGGGAAGAAAAGAAAGGGTGGGAGGGGAGAGGAGGTGCAGGATCCGTATTATGGGGCGAGAGACGGGTTTGAGATTGCGTATGCACAGAGTGTGAAGTTTTCGAAGGCTTTCTTGGAGATGCTTGAGGAGGGCTTGTTGAGTTGATGGGTGCGTGAGATGGGATAGAGGGGCAAGGAAGTGAAAGGGAGTGCAGATGATAGTAGGGGCTTGATATGATACCCTGATAGATGATAATAGGAAATGCACCCAAACGTGTTCCTATAGAATATTCCATTGCACGAGTGAGCCTCATGACAGTGTATCAATTCAGCTAACAATACTTTTGCGTCTGCCTTGATGTCTCCCGTAGTTTGGACTCAGCCTAGCCCGCAGACCCCTGCGTGAAGCCATTCAGCCCTACAAGAGGCATGAGCACCTTCTGTACAGTAGCCACTCCTCTCTAAGCGGCTGAAGCACCATGATCACGCAAATCCGAATTGCCTGATGCTCAGTAACCATTCTTCTAGCTTATTGACACATCTAAATATTCTGTTTGGGTCCCAGTCCGGATGTCGTCCATCCGCAAGGCTGGGGTCTCATGAATTCTTTTGATCGTATCAAGACACAAGCCATCCTCTTTCAGCAAAGCTAGACTTGGTGGTCGGTTAGGTACCCAATATGAAGCCTAGCGTTCTCAAGGAACAATGCTTTTCAGTTCAGGAGCTCTTCAGCAACGCCCAGCTGAATGAGCTGACAGGAGTTCCAGAGACAGCAAAATTCCAACGACAGAATTCCACAGCGAAGACCAGCAGATTTAAAAGAACTGCTACTTGGTGATGGGGTGAATGTTTTGAAGTTGCGAGATTCGTTTGTGATGAGATCATTATGGACATGCTCTGTAAGGAAGGGTAAAAATAGATTACGAACTGGAGGTGCGGCGGTGGCTAATCTCTGATGATGCGCGGCAATGTGGCTCATGGCATGGCATCTCACAGGGCAGTTCTCAGGTTTCGGGTGCTTGGCTGTGGCTACAGCAACCGCCAAACGTGCAGCCGCATTTGCGCTGAAGACCTGCTGACTGCATTTGTATTCACGGCACTGCTCATCTCCTCACTCAAATTCTCTTCATTCTTCGGGCAACACACGTACACCCTCATTTCGACCATCCCACGATTGCGCAACGCATCTGGTTGCCGTGGTAAACACCTCCTGGTCCACCAAACACATCTGAAACCTCCGACCCTAGCCTGCAATCGGCATCCTTTCAGAGGATCAACAATTTCAGTTCCGACATTCACTGGGCTCCCCTTCACGCACCCGTTTTGCCCTGGCCGTGTGATCTCATTATCCGCCGCGATCCAACCAGTTGAAGGCACAGTGACGAAGGTGTCAGGCACAGACCCAACATGTCTGGCTACAACCGCCTCGGTGAGTTGAGCGCCCTTGATCTTATGACGACGCCTCGCACAGCCCGCGCCCCAGGGTACCCTTTTCCTACGTGTTTTCCCCAGATTGCTGCCCACTCAAGCTCTGCCCAGCCGGAGTTTATCAATTCACTGTCGCAGTCGCAGTCGCAGTCTTAGTCGCCCATCTTTTGCCCTCGCTTCCCCTTCGACCACGACATTCGTTACTCACGTTTGCGCACCGCGCGAAAAATCAACCTTAGGACCAGACTAACCGCAGAGTTGTGCAGGCTCAGTTGGCGGCGGTGACGACCACTACTCTCCAGGAATGGACCCTCGAAGACCCGGCCGCTCGCCCTCTCCCGGGCAACCACTGCAGAGCTACCAGCTCGACGACAGATATGAATCGAGTGCAGCTGGAGGGCCCCTAGAGATTCCCATGGGACCAGGTCCCGGGCCTGGCACCCCAGGAGACAGACTCCAGTTACAACCAAGCGTGAGTTCTGCACGGCCGTACAGTTGTCTACATATCTGACTGAAGCGTGCAGTACTCGGTGGAGAACATTCCATATGGCCCCAACGACTACCACGATGACTACCAGCAGCCTCATCGGCACGGGAGCGACTACTCGCTCGACCCGCAAGCGCACCACGACGCATACTACACCCAGCCTTACAATCCCTCACCACACGATGAGAGCCCGCATCCCACCTATGGGACACAGCCAGACCACTACTGGCAAGATGATGATGACCGAAGGCCGATGATCCCGGGGGATCAAACATATGGCCCAGATCCGCATGAGGCTGACCACCCGGTTGGCGCGCTCGACCACGACGTTGAGCATGCAGCAGGCGCGTACCACGACGAGCCACATCATACTCCCAGCCCCGCACCCATAAAGCGGTGGAAGACGGTGAAGGAAGTTCAGCTGTTCAAGGGTAATCTTGTCCTTGATTGTCCAATCCCCCCGCGGTTGCTCAACCAGGTGCCGCATGCACAGCCCCCCGAGCGTGACGAATTCACACACATGCGCTACTCTGCCGCAACGTGCGACCCTGCTGATTTTGACGCTGAGCGATTCACACTGCGCCAGAAGCTGTTTGCCAAGCCCAGGCATACTGAGCTTTTCGTCGTCATTACCATGTACAATGAGGAGGACGAACTGTTTGCGCGCACCATGACTGGTGTCATTAAGAACATTGAGTACATGAACTCGCGAACTAACAGTAAGACATGGGGCAAGGACGCGTGGAAGAAAATTGTAGTGTGTGTCGTCAGTGATGGTCGTGCCAAGATTAATCCAAGAACGCGAGCCGTTCTCGCAGGTCTCGGAGTGTATCAGGATGGCATTGCCAAGCAACAGGTCAATGGCAAGGATGTGACTGCCCATATTTACGAGGTAATTTTGAACATGTCAATTGTGGTCGACCATGACTAATCGAGATTACAGTATACCACGCAGATGCAACTTGACATCAAGAAAGGTGTTGTTGGGGTCAAGAAAGGCAACACCCCTGTCCAGATGCTGTTCTGTTTGAAGGAAAAGAATCAGAAAAAGATTAACTCCCATCGCTGGTTCTTCCAGGCCTTTGGTGCTGTTCTGGATCCTAATATCTGCGTTCTGATTGATGCTGGAACAAAACCCGGGAAAGACTCGATCTACCAGCTGTGGAAGGCGTTCGACCTCGAACCCATGTGTGCTGGCGCTTGCGGTGAGATCAAGGCTATGTTGGTTCACGGAAAGAAGCTTATTAACCCGCTCGTGGCCACACAAAACTTTGAGTATAAGATGAGTAATATTTTGGATAAGCCCTTGGAGTCCGCTTTTGGTTTTATTTCTGTGCTGCCTGGTGCTTTCTCGGCCTACCGATATGTCGCCCTCCAGAACGACAAGGCTGGAACTGGACCCCTGGAGAAGTACTTTGCCGGTGAGAAGATGCACGGCGCCAACGCTGGTATTTTCACTGCAAACATGTATCTCGCCGAGGATCGTATCCTTTGCTTCGAACTAGTCTCGAAGAGGAACTGCCACTGGATTCTGCAGTACGTCAAATCTGCGACCGGTGAAACTGACGTGCCTGTGGAAATGGCCGACTTCATTCTTCAGCGACGAAGATGGCTGAATGGATCTTTCTTCGCTGCTGTATACGCTCTAGCACATTCGTTTGACATCTTCCGCAGCGACCACTCTTTCATCCGGAAGATGATGTTCCTCGTCGAATTCACCTACCAGACCATCAGCATGATCTTCGCTTGGTTCGCCCTCGGCAATTTCTTCCTAGTTTTCCGCATTCTGACGGCTTCCTTAGCCACCGAAATCGGTACCGCCGGCAAGGTTCTGTTCATCGTTTTCGAATGGACGTACATTGGCACCCTGATTACCTGTTTCATCCTGGCTCTCGGTAACCGCCCCCAAGGATCCAACAAGTTCTACATGAGTATGGTTTATTTCTGGGTTCTGATCATGGTTTATCTCATGTTCGCTTCCATTTTCATCACTGTGCGGTCTGTGCAGGCGCAGATTAAGAAGAATGACGGATTCAATGTCAAGGACATTGTCGCCGACCCAATCTTCTTCACCTTGATTGTCTCCATGGCCTCGACATACGCTATGTGGCTGGTCGTCTCCATTATTTTCCTGGATCCGTGGCATATGTTCACGTCGTTCATTCAGTACCTCCTAATGACGCCCACCTATATCAACATCCTCAATGTTTACGCTTTCTGCAACACGCACGATATTACTTGGGGTACCAAGGGCGATGACAAGGCCGAGAAGCTGCCTTCTGTCACCACAAAGGCCGACGGAAAAGCCGATATCCACGCTCCAACGGACGACGCCGATCTCAACACACAATATGAGGCCGAGCTTCGTGTCTTTAGCACCAAATGGGTCGAGCCAAAGAAGACACCGTCGGCGGCAGATAAACAGGAAGACTACTACAAGGGGTTCCGATCCGGTGTCGTGCTTTTCTGGATGTTCTGCAACCTGGGGCTTTGCGCATTGGTTTTGCAATCTGGTGGCCTGGAAGTCACGGTGTCTGATCCGGATAAGGCGGCAGAGAAGAAGAACCAGACTGCTACAGTTTATCTGGAGGTCGTACTGTGGAGTGTAGCGGGGTTGAGTGCTTTCAGGTTTATTGGAGCTATGTGGTTCTTGGTTGTTAGGATGGTGAGTCTGCTCCGGTCCCCCAAGCCTGGAATATATGAGCTAATATGTTGCAGTTCCGTGGTGTCTGATTACTGGATTGAAACGATGACGAGTATGAGTTGTCTTGTAGTTGGATAGGTGTGCGTGTTTGGAAAACGAGGTGTTTTAGGTAGTTATCTCTACTTGCTACTTGGTGTGCATGAGTGAATTGATTGGGACAAATGGGGCCATGAGTCTTGATACCAATATTCCAGATGAATTGATTGTTGAAAGAATTTGTATGGGGTATGCAAGTCGTTTCTAAAAGTCTTCTGCTCTTGCATTCTTGTCCAGATCAAGACCTTTTTAAAAGCGTCTTGTGCCATTACAACAGTCTAACTCGTTTCTACCCTTCTTCCCACATGCATCTTGTCAAATGAAACTTCTCAGCGTTCCATTTGTTTGGCGGTGCTTCCATACCGGGGATACACAATCTGGGTTAAGTTGAAGGTGAGCCCTTCCTCCTTCTCTATAACACATCGCCATTTGTAGCTTCTCCGTAGAGCGACACTGAGAGATCTCAGAAATCTCGACTGTCACGTAGCTGTAGTCTCACCGTCCGTAAGAACTGAGCTTCGGTGAGTCCAGTCATCACTTCGTTCTGGCTACTCCACTTGCTACTCTTGCACGAGCAAACGCTTGCCTTGGCTCACGCGTTTGCCTCTCTGCGAAGAAAGAGAGCTCATCCTGCTTTCACCGTCATCGGCGCTGGAAGTAGTTTTTCTTCGTAGCCATTTGGGCGCACGCCTACCGCTTCAGTTAAACCTTTTTTCTCCTATGACACTCGACGACCTTCACCCAAACAATCAACGATAGCCGAAGAGCTAGTTCGCAGCTAACAGTTCTCAAGGCTGCAACTTCAACTTCATTGTGTCAAGGCTTCGCTTCCTCGTTCAGGTACGTTACCCCACGCAACTGTAAGGGCCTTGACAACGCCTGCTTCGTCTCGTGGGTGTGGGTGTATTGTCGCTCCCATATCCCCCAACGACAACAAGCACTCACTCTAGCTTCCTCTCCCAGGCTCCCAAACCAACGAATACCCCGCTAACCTAGACCTCTCTCAGATCAAGTCGAACTTTCACTACACGGGTCGCTTGAGGAAAGTCGCCTTTCGTAGTCATCAAATCCATTACAGAGACGTCGCGAGTACCTCGCCTTCCCCCAAACTTTCTCAACAACCCATTCGTGTCCCTCAATCGTAAGCATGTCTTGGAACGCAGGTATGTAATTCCGTTGCTACTTCAATTGCGTTCTTTCTACTCTTGCTCGTTCTCGCCTACATTGATCGTTGGCACCGTCTCTAACACCCACTAGGAGGTGACGATTCCTGGAAACCAGATGCTGGCGCCGATCATAGCGGTGGCGACGTCTGGGGTAGTAGCGGAGGTGGAGGCGATGGAGGCAATTCTGGTGACAACTCTTGTCGTCAGTAAGTTTCACTTCCATTTCTAAACCTTCGAACTGTTCCAGAGAGCTGACATTCTCTAGTTGTCACCAAGAGGGTCATTTCGCCCGCGACTGCCCTGACAAACCAGCAGGAGGCTTGACTGGTGAGTGCTTTAACTGTGGTGAGATTGGTCACAACAAAGCCCACTGCACCAACCCGAAGGTCGACCGTCCATTCACCGGTACCTGCAATGTCTGCCAGCAAGAAGGACACCAAGCTCGTGACTGTCCATCGAAGCCGCCGATGGAGTGTAAGCTCTGCAAGCAGACGGGCCACAAGGCTAGTGAGTGCAAGTCTCGTCGTTTGGTTGACTGGACTGGTGTTCCAGAGCTTGACGCCGGTGAGGCTTGGATTAAACTCGTCGATGCTGCCAAGGTGAAGGATCTTGATGTGTTCCGCACCTGTCTAAAGGCATACGCTCGCGCTCTCACCGACGAGTTCAGCCTTGCCGACGTAGAGCTAGCCCTGCGCTCGGACAACCTGCCTGTCTACCTGATTGCTAAGCCGCAAGAGCTTGCCCCGAACATGACCATTGTCGACCTGATTGGCAATCCGGACCAAGAATTTGTTTTATCCATTCAACTCTCCGACAAACCACGCCGCGCAAAGCTTTCTCAAGGCTGGCCCGAGTCCAAGGAGCAGAACTTTCAGCGTCTGGCTAGTGCTGGTTTCATCCAAGACCGAGGTGTTCCGGTGTGCTCTAATTGCGGAGGTGAGCTCACTGGTCATTCTTCACGGCGTCTCATGCTAATCCTATCATAGAGCTCGGTCACGTTCGGAAGCATTGCAAGGAGGAGCAGGTTGCTCGTGAGTCGGCCAAGCCGGTCATCCAATGTGTCTACTGCAACGAGGAGGGCCATCGTGCACGTGACTGCCCGGGGGAGCGTGTTGATCCGCATGCGTGCAAGAACTGCAAGCAGTCTGGCCACAATGCTAAGGAATGTACAGAGCCACGCTCTGCCGAGAATGTCGAGTGCCGAAAGTGCAATCAGATGGGTCATTTCTCCAAAGCTGTAAGTTATCCAAGTAGGTGCATCACCACAAGACGTACTAACTAGCGCTTAGTGCCCTAACGCGGAGGCACGTACCTGCCGTAACTGCGGTTCTGAAGACCACATGGTGAGGGAGTGCGACCAGCCAAAGAATCCGGACAATGTCACTTGCCGCAACTGTGAGAAGATCGGTCACTTCTCCAAGGAATGCCCGGAGCCCAAGGACTGGAGTAAGGTCAAGTGCAGCAACTGCAGCGAGATGGGCCACACTATCAAGCGCTGCAAAGCACCCATCGCCGACAGTGGAGGAGATGGTGGTCTTGGCTTCGGCGGGCCCGTCGAGCCAGTTGCTGCGACTGGTGATTGGGGTTCTGGTGGCGGCGGCCCTGTTGTCGAGGCTTCTGGCGACTGGCAGTCTGGAGGTGCCGACGGCGGCGGCTGGTAGTTATACAGCTGGCTGGCTTGAAAAACTCACGACTACAAAACTTACTACATTGAAACCACAATTTTATCAGGTGAGAAATTGTGGTGGACAGAGATGGATGTGGCGAATATCAAAAGCCATGCAACAAAATGGCAGCATATGCCGGGCGGATATAAAGATTCACAATGAATGGTTACGGTAGCTTCATTGAGGGTGCGTTCTAGTGGCAGTGGACTATGTCAGGCTTCCTGAATGCGTGGTATCTTTCTTTCCTTCCTTTCCCTTCCTTCTTTATCTATCTCCCCTGAACGGATGGGATGATG
This sequence comes from Lindgomyces ingoldianus, assembly GCF_010093535.1. Lineage (NCBI taxonomy): Eukaryota > Fungi > Ascomycota > Dothideomycetes > Pleosporales > Lindgomycetaceae > Lindgomyces > Lindgomyces ingoldianus. Next base: position 819,405 of record NW_022985166.1, on the reverse strand, counting down.
GAATGGAGGAAAATGGTGCTCAGATTTCGATAGCTGGTCATAGTCTACAGCGAAAGAACGTTCGGCTTCTCTGCGATTACATTTTGCGGCTTGGGTGCTGTAACTGTGTGAGCGCGTGAGGGGCATATGCTTTATAGGATAAAGCATGTCTCGGACATGTATGTTGAAGTAACGCCAATCCTTGGGTGGGAGACGCCCCACCACGACTCTGATGATAGCTCAAACATGCGCAAATGTGAAGTTGGGAGGAGCGTATTGTGATAAGGTTCCTCATGGGTTCTGTGGGTCTAGATAACACAACCTCACACCTAGCAGACACGCGCAGCTTGCAAAGATAAAGCCGGAAGATTCAAGAGTGATGCGTTTAACAAATAGCGATTAAGAGAAGTTGCACAGCACAGCCGCCCTTGTAGACATCTATCCATAGATCTGAGGTAGGTAGTCTGGTTGGGACCCGCTACCGGTCTTTTCTTCTCCTGCCTTGAGCACGCATGCAGAGGAAGGAAATACTGCCCACGTGTCCGTCTGGTATCCGTATCCCCAATCTACCTATAAGTCTCCGCTTGCTACCCCATTAGCTGATTTATACACACCTTGGAGTCATCCTTTAAACAACATATACATTTTTACCAGGGCAAATCTACACATCCATCGTTTCCAGACAGACAACGTGCATCTCAGAAACATCCACTATCGTTGCTCCGCATCGTTGCGATCACGAAAGTACATTCATTATCCAACTCGAACCTCATCATCCATTTCCATTAAGTTACTGCAATAGTTCCGCATCCACCAATCCACTACACTAGTCTACACAACTCCATCCACCACTTGTATCAACCCTTCTCTTCTCCCAAAATGCGCCCTCTCCCTGTCATCACCCTCCTAGCACCCTTCCTCGTGACCATCCACGCAGGCTTTGAAACAGCTTTTGGATCACTTGCTGGGCATCATGGGCATCATCATGACCACCACCACCACGATCAGGAGTATTATGAGCACGGGCATGGACATGGGCGTGTACGTAGAGGTGATCAAGAGACGGTGGATTATATGAGTACGAGTGCGGCGGGAAAGGCTAGGAATGGGATGGTGGGTGCTGGGGTGTTGGCGGGAGTTTTGGGCGTGGTTGGAGTTGTTGGAGGGGCGGTTGCATGAAGGGGAGGTGGTTTGAGGGTGGAAGGGAAGGGAAGAGGAGCAAGGGGAAGTAGGGAAGGTGAGGTAATGGGAGAGCGCGAGGACTGCTCGCGCGTATCGAAGAGGAATACTGAAAAGATGAATTCGGGTATGGCTCAAGACGAACATTTCGCCCATCCTCCAACCTACTAGATCGCCCTCCCAGCCCCAAATCCCAATTCCAATTCATCTGATTATCACATCAAGTATCATATAATTCATCAGCGCTTCCCCCCTGTCTGCGGCTGCGGCGTCTCCTTCTCCCTCTTTTTCTCCCTCTCACCCTTCCTCCTCCTCCTCACCGGCTGGTATACATCATTGAAATTCATAACCATTGCCAACCAGCGCATATCGACATCTGGCTGGTGCGCTAAATCCCCCAACAAGACGTTGACCCTCGCTCTAAAATCCACTAGCAAATTCGCCAGCCGTTTTCTAAGCGCAGGGAGAATATCATCTTCGCCTGACCCCGCGACACCGAGATGAAGGAGTGGAGGTGGGAACGGGGAGTCAGAGTCTGAGCGCGATTTCTGACGGCCGTTGCTGTTCGGTGCGAAAGGATCCGGGGAATCAGATCCACTTGGTGGGCCGTTATCTTTTTCGGAAATTCCCCATCTCCCCGCCGCCGTCCGTGTTTCAATCTTCGCCGCATGTTCCTGTCTCCTGGTAAACTCTGTAACAGAGAATGAATACAACCCATCAACCGCATCCTTATAACTCAACATCGTCTTCAACAACTCATGCAACTGGCCCGTAAAATCCGTACTCTGGCTCCCCAACAACCCCTTCCTCGTAATACTAGTTAGATACTTCGCATGCGCTTGAATCAGGTCGTCGAGCGTGCTTTCTGGTTTCCTTAGCGCATCTTGTAGTTCGTTCCACGATGACTCGATGACTTCGAAGAGAATGTAATATTGTAGTTGGTTTACAAAATGAATCATTTCGGCAACAGCACATCGTGCTTTTTTCCAGTCGGACCCGACTTTATCAGTCACGGTGCCGAGGACCCCCCGAGCACCTGTCATGCAGCGACGCCAGGTGGATCCGAGGGCGAATTCCACGCGCTTTACTCGCCAGAGGAAGTTGAATACTTTGAGGTACTGTTTTGAGCCGAAGGGAGTTACGATGACGTCGACGGGCGCGTCAATCTTGTATTCGAGAGTGAAGACATCCCAGCCAATTTCGCCGTGCGAGAGTTCGAGCATGCGGGAATCGAGACGACGGAGGACGTCAGGGGAGTCAAATTGCGCGTTGGAGTTGCGGACGGCGTGTTCGAGTTGCGCGGTGAGGGTGTGGCGGTATTGCGTGTTTGCCGGACGATCGAGATTGGAGGATAGCGATTCCATGAGTACGGCGATGAAGTCGCCGGCGCCGAGGAGGAGGTACTTTTTGAGTGCTTGGAGATGTTCGAAGAGCTTGAATTTGTTCGCCATGAGGTCAATGAGGCGCGCCATAGTAGTTTTGTATGCATCACCGATGGATTGCTCTAAGTTGGCTGTGTCGCCGTAGCGAAGTTCTTTGGATGCCTCTTTAGAGTAGGTATCCACCCACGCAGCGTCACCGCATCCATAGCGGATGAAATTCAGACTCTTGCCGATGAGGAAGACTTTGTTTGCAAATTCCTCGGTGATTATTGTGGGGATCATGCGTTCGTTGAGCTTGTACTTGTCTTCCCACACGCTGGTGGCGCCTCCCTTGCCCTCCTTCCCGTTTGCCTCGCTGATTTCATCCTCGCTTTGCTCGGACACGAAGAATTCGCCAAAGGGATCCGCGAGCTCGCCATCGTATATCCACTGCCGGAGCATGTCGTAGAACGGACAAGTGACGTGCGACAAGAGGCGTTCGGCAAAGGTTCCCACATAAGGATCGCCATGCGACAACGAAAATGAGTGGATTAGGGATATCAGTTCGCCTCCCTTCTTGCTTTTTGACTCTTCGACCATCAAGCTCATCAGCCGAAGACCCATAGTTGCCTCTCTTGTCCAGATGACGCAGCGCTTGAGAGTAACACCGGCTTTTCCTATGCCGCGGTGAGGTTGTGATTCGTCGATGTTTTGTAGCGCCCGTTTGATCTGTCCCTCCAGAGTAGCAACTAAGCCAAGGTATGACCTCAACTCCATACCCAGTGCTGACCGAAAACTTTGTCCGACAAGCCCGCCTTCGGTGGATTCAACGAATTCGGAGAGTCCGCGATAGAGAAGCGATGGCTCGGCGAGAGTATGTAGGAGACTGATAAGAGGCACCGGGAGGGTGGGCGGAAGCTTAAGGGCAGTGGACGATGGAAACGTGAGGTTTGTCGACGAGATGCCCTGTAGGGTGAAGGGAAGGTCGCGAAGTAAACCAGGTTCCGAAGGGCTAAAGACAGGGTTTGCTTGTTCTGAAGGTATTGCGTCTGCCATTTGCTCCTTGACTACATTTTGAGGACCTCTTTCTCTCCGTTTTTCTGGCTTCTCTGCATGAGGCATAGGGTGAGGTGATGCTTTCGGGGAACCGTCATTGACAGGTATCTGTGGTAAGCCGGGTCTAGAGAAGGCGTCTCTGAAGGCGGGGCTACCAAGGGCCTGAGCATTTGGCTGGCTCTGTTTCGTAGGCGTTATCGGAAGGCGCGCTGGCGCTCGGGCCTCTGTGTGTAGATCTGAGAGTTGATTTAGGAAATAAAGCATCCTCCATTTCTGATTTAATACTGGCTGGGATATGAGGCGGGAAAGGAGGTTGTGAAATCGAGCGCTCTTTTGTGTCCCATCAATATCTCTTGAAACTACGACCGGTCAGCGGTGAGCTTCGTATAGGACCAATGCAGTATACCCCTCCTGTCAATCAAGCTAGCAACATGATTGATATCAGGCACAACAGAAGGGTCTCCCGCAGCGACCAATTTGTCGATGGCAAAGTCAAAAGCTTCCTCGAAGCGCTCGTTTGCGGCTGCTTCGTCTTCGTTTGGGTCATCTGGTAAGATGCGCACTAGGAGCTCGTTCAATGCGTGTTCGACGCGTTCTCTATTAAAACTCGCCATTTCGGGGTCGCCGAATAATGGTCTTGGTATTGACAGACAGGTTCGAACGCGTTCTGTACTGTTTAGTTGAAGATGGTCGTGTTGTGGTAGAGACGGGAAATGCCGCCCGTAGGTTTGGCGGGGCTGACGTTTGGACCAGTGGCTAGTTTCAACCTTGGCATTCACGCCCTCTCCCCTCAGCCGTCGTCTCGTTCGATGTCCACTCCAATCACTCTCCTTCTTGCCGTACTTGACCTTGAACATGATGTATATGAGTCGGAATATCGTCATTAATCCTCTGGTTCCGAATTCTCTCAATGGGCACTCCTTGAAGTTTCGTCCGCTGCTCCCTTCAAAATCTATGGCTTAATAAGAAATTAGGGGCCCTTCCAAACAAGTCTTCTCTTTTATCATTTAAATGGATGTCTGAGATCAGTGGAGCCCTGAAGAGGCCATGAAATCGCAGAAACACCAATCGTACGAAGAATGATAGCAGAAGTCCAAGGGGAGTGTAAGGCTTAAAATATCCTGAGAACACTCATGGCAACAAACTTAGACATTCATGTCGAGACAAGGACCGAACCATTGGTGGGGGTCGACTCCAGTTCTCGGGAAGCATGCTCTTGCGATCGAAGTGGATGAGATCTTGATAAGTCTTGATCTACTAAAGACGGACTGGTATTTCATTCATCTTTTTAACGCTCGGATTGCCCTCTCAATGGCGCTCGTTTTCTGATATTCTACATTGCGTTGGACATTGATTTGTCCTTCTTGCAACCTCGACACCAGCTGCTATCGCTACCTCCTCAAACTTAAAATATCTCCTTTTTGTCACTTTTCGTTCCTGTCTGCACTCTACTGAGGTGAGAGGTGAATCGCTCTCGTGCTAGAAACCCTATCTCTCCGTCTATAGTATCTAGTCCACTCCATATCACTTCTCTAGACTTCTTATCTCTTCCTCCCCACCTCGCTCAACTTGAGCAACGCTGTAACCTCTTGCTATAAGGGTTTCAGGTTCTATCCTATCTCCCTCGTCCGTCTCACCGCAGTTCTTCAATCTTACTATACCGTCCTATTCTTACAACTCAACTCTCGGTTTCAATATCTCAACTACTCTTTAAGAGTGTGTACTATTTATTATCTACACGATGTTAGGCAGGACTCCATATATCCAATTCCTGCCATCTCGTACTTCTTCTGGCCTTTCAGGAAACACCTATCAGCGGACCCCTAGCCTTTTGGACTGAGACGGCCTTCACTAACTAGAGGACCATCAAGATTCCCCTAGACATCACATTTCCCTGCCTAGCGTCGATCGAGCTCCATACACTCTGACCATTTGTCACTCTTTCTCCACAACAGACGTATCAAGGGCCAAGCCACTGACGCTCCGGCTGGCAGATCTAATTGTTAGCGCTATGAACAGCCCTCAGAGGATCGAAAGTGAGACTTAAACCCCTTCTGGAGCGCTGTCCTCAGAACCCTCGGCCCAGTTCTTCATTTACTTTACTTTCATGATCCTATTCAGTGGTCAGTATTGACGAGTTTAACTTTTTACCATCTCCTAAAGTCTTTCGCATATATATATTCCTTAGGACGTATCCTTTTCCCGGCTTTAGTGGGGCCGATCGAGGCTCCAACTCGCTAAGTACATGCATGTGCCTGAAAGCAGTAAGGTTATTTTAGGTACGCAGGTAGCTCTGCTGAAGCCCGGCGCTTGTACCGTGCCGGCGCACTGACATTAAAAGTATTGCCGCCTGGTCCTGGAAAATATATCCTAATGGGAAAACTAAACTTAAAACCTCTAATTCAGATACCGCATCTATATTAGCATAGGTTTCCGCTGCCACGACTCCCAGGAGCTGCTCAGGCTTCAAGAGGTGAATTTATGGTTTCCAAGCTAGGTGCATGCTGATCATTGATCTGCGGCAGAACAAGGCCAAAACTCACCGGCAAAATGTATTGAAACACGAGCTTTTGACTATAGCAAACTGTCGTGGCTAACCATCTGCAGAGCCCTACCTACTGAAGGTAAACAGGAACTATATATCAGCGCGATTACCGATAATTTGCACATAAGCTGCGTGAAAGAAACCAATCCTCTCGGGGCACGGTTACACGGGCGGAAGGGGCATCTCGAACATGTTTTCCCACTTCTTCTGGAATCGGCTTTGATGTTTCAGCATCATATTGTATGCTGGGTGTGGACATATAGATTTGTCGTTGGTCCGGGGCTTGCGGGTAGGTACGATGAAAGGCTAGGATGAAGGAAGTAAGGGCATGGATTGACCGTCCTTTGTGGGAAACAAGCTGGTGAAATGATCGTTTCGTCGGTGAGGGACTGGACATTTAAGCTTTGTAAATCGCAAAACCAACTCCCACCCTCATTACCAATGCCAAATCCAAGTCCAGGGGAGTGTACCAAGAGCTAGACAAAACAAACCCATACCCAAGCACAGCCATCACCTTCTAGGTAAAATCTCACCCCCGCTTTGGCGTCCAATCCCCAATACTACATCTGGACAACCATCTTGATCAGTGTCGATGATATCAGCGTTGGGATCCATGCTTTCTACTTCCCGGATGAGTGCTGCGCCGAAGGGGGAGAAGGGGTAGCGAGTAGATTAGATTTAGGCGGATGCATTGGGTTTGGGGTTGGAATTGGGGCTGGAATTGAGACAGGGCAGATTGCGGAGCGGGCCGTTAGGAGGACGCGGGGGAAGAGGGCTGTGAGGGGTGTGGAAATTTGGCGACGGAGATGCGGGCCTCGGCGAATGTTTGTGTTAAGTAATCAGAGGGTGGCGGATAGGGTGGTGGAATAGGTTTGAGAGTAGGAGCGTTAGAGCTTTTGGGCTAGTTTGGGAATCGTAGTCGGGTGCTGAGGAGGAGGAGCGGTGCGTTGGTTTTGGGTTAAGTGGAAGTCATGTGGTGGGGATCCGATGATTTTTGGAATTTGGTTGGATGTTGGAATGGACGAATTTGGTGATATGAAAGTCATATGGTGTTCTCTATCAGTTAAGATAATGCACATGTGCAGCCCAAATAGAACGTCTGTTCTCGTGGTATCATATCTACCATATCTACCTGTATCAGTACCTCGATCTCTAGTCTTAATTTCAACCGGTCACTTCTTCGCCGCCTCCTTCTCCCTTTTCTTCCTCTCAATCTCAGCTAACTTCGCCGCCTTCTTCGCTGCATTCTTACTCGGGCCCTTCTCTCCGTCCACCCCCTTTGCCTCCTCCCCAACAGTTCCTGCCCCACTTCCCGCTCCTACCTTCTTCGTCGGATTCGGATTTCCCCTCCACTCCAGCTTCCTGGGCCTCATAAACTCCTCCAGAATTTCCTCCGTGACCTTCACCCTTGCCGCCTGGAACCCCTGCACATATGCCGTCATCATGCCTACACACTCCTTCTTCATATCTCCTGTTAGCATAACGCCCTTCCTATACTGCTCCGCAAACGTCGCAAGCTTATCATCGTCATCTTCAAAATACGACAAATACTGAAATGCGACATCAATGTCCGGGTTCCCGCCTAGCTCGCGGTGGAGTTCGAGTGTTTCCTGACCGCCGGAGAAAGCGTGCTTGTTGATTTTATTCTTGATCTGTTTTTCTGTGTCGGACAGGTAGATTGCGGAGTTGGGGTTTGACGCGCTCATCTTGCCGCCTGCACCTTGCAACGAGGTTAGGAATTTAGAATGAATGAGTGCGGGTTTGGGGGAGGGCTGATCCATGCGCGAGCAGTTTTCCCGCACGAGGCGAAAGTACGGGTCTTGGTCTATTGCACAGGGGATCAGACAAGCCATTGCAGCCAGTTTTTTTGAGCGGTGGTAAGAGGTGCACTGTTCGCCGAAGATGAAAGGGTACGATGATGCGAAGGCAGCGACGCATTGTTTTGCTGCGAAAGCATTACTGCCGACGTTGGTAGATCCGTCGAAGCCAAATGCGCCACGCACTTGGTTGTTCGTAATCAGCTTCTCAAATTCGGTTGCGTTAAGACTGAAATGGCGGTTATATCCTGAAGTGAAGAACTCGGAGTCGATGTAGATGAACGTCTTTTTAACATCGAAACCAATGGATATGATATCTTTGGCATTGTCGCGTGCGAATTGGTACACCTCAGGCTGCGTCAGTTTTTCCTTGAACAGGAATTTCTCGTCATCGGTGAGCATGATGACCAGCGGGACGTCGAACACATCTTGCATGTATTTGGTGAACTCGAAGGGGATGGCATGGCCGATGTGCATGGAACCGCTACTGGGACCGCGCCCGGTGTACAGCAGGAATGTCTCGCCGCGCTCGTAGATGTCTAGGATGCGGTCGAGGTCGCGGTGGGAAAAAAAGAGTCCGCGCCGTAGCCAGCGATGCGGCTTGCGGCCTGTGACGCGCTCGAAGCGTTCTAGTAGGGTGGAATTTATTAGACTAGTGTTCCATTTTGCGGATATGGCGGCGTAGTCGAAGGCGAGGGTGTTGCCTTGCTCGTCGGTGGCGGCTTGAACGTCCCATGGGTTGATCTCTTGCTCGTGGGCTTTAGAGGCGGTGTCAGTGGCTGATTCGGCGAGGCTGAGGGGTGCGACGGAGGGGGGTTCTGGTCCAGCCATAGTTGCGGAAGGAGGGAGGGCAATTGGGGGCGGGTGAAGATGCTCACAAATATAAATTAGATTTCGTGGATGACTCTGTCTTTTCCGATGACTGATACCCCCCGCCAAGCTGCCCTGCCAAGCTGCCCCGCCATATTGTCCGCCACGCGCACCGCCACCCTCGGAGGCCTCGCTCCGCATTCCGAGGCCGAGAGGCAAAACCTCGTGATTGTCGTCAGAGCTCCTCCTGCTTCCATACTTCCCCGCCCTCTCCGACCATCATCGCTTATCTACCTCATCCCAATTGTCCTTGTACAATTGGATCAATTTGAAAATGCGAGATCGGCCCTTACGATAGACACCTCGTTTCTGGAGCTTCCGTCTGCTCAACAACGAGTCCTTCTCCACCATCCTCATCCTCTACCTTCCACCAAATCCTCGCCTCAAAGTCCACAAAATGGTCAAATTCTACTCATCAACGGATACCTACTCCTACCCCTTCCCCGCCGTTACACTCGCCTACTTCCTCCGCTACCCAAACCCCTACTCCACGCATGTGCTCTCCACCGACACCATCGCCCGCCACTATGACCCAGCAACTCAGCGCCTAACAACCATCCGCCTACACCTCAAGCGCTCTAAGCTCCCTTCTGCCGTCCTTAAACTGCTACCGCGCTCCTTCCTCGGTGCCTCGGCTGGCGGCGACACACAGTCCTACATCCTCGAGAAATCCGTCGTCGACGTCCGCGAAGGCTGGATGGACACAGAATCCCAGAATCTAGAGTTCACGGGCGTGTTGTCAGTTATCGAGCGCCAGGAATTCCGGCGGCCGAGGAGCCAGGCCGAGGAGGAGCTGAGGATGTGGCAGGGTATGGAAGGCGCTGCGCGTCGACACGGGTTTATCAAATTCAGCGGAGACGGGGGTGTAGATGCTAAGATCGAGGATACGGGCGAGACAACGGAAGTCAAGAGCACAGTGACCTTGCACTCGCATCTCGGTGAGAAGTGGAAGAAACGGAGGGCTGTTGAGGATGCAGCAGGGGATACGAGTGACGAGGATCAGCCGCAGAAAATGGGGTTTTTTAAGAGTTGGAGCACGAGTTCGCTGCAGCGGAGTATTGAGTTGATTGGATTGAAGCGGGCGAGGAGAAGTCAGCCGAATGCAAAAGAAGGGATGAAGATCGTGCTGGAGAGGATGCGTGAGGGGGGCTTGGTTGCGGTGCTGGAGGGTATGAGAAGGGATCGTGAGGCTATTGCTGGACATCACCCGCACGGGTTCAAAACGCACTATGGGAGTGGTAGGGGTGAGGATGACGAATAGTCCTCCCTCAACCCCCCTATTGTACACGCCTCTCGAAAACTAAATGTGGGGCACGGAGGCATACAAACGTCCCGCATACCCAGACCTATATCCAGCTACGAAAAAAACGACGGAGTATATTCTTGCCTTTTAACTGGTGGTTTATCATTTAGCGACGGCGTTGGTATGGCGTTGTGGTTCCTCTCCCCCTCTCCTTCCCTCTCCCTCTCCCTTCCCCTACATCCATATTTCGCTTCTTCCCCTCACTCCTTTGGGTGGTTGGGTTTTGTCTTATTACTTCCTTCACTTCCACGGTTTTCTTCTGTCTCTCACCTAGGTTTGGGCTTGAATCAAGGAGCTGGCTGGAGGTGTGCTTGGAACGCTCACGTGTGTAAATATATCATGAATGATTGGTTGAAGGGAGCTGTCGACAATGGGGGCTGTAGTTTGGGTTGAGAAAATGAAATATGAAATTTTAAAATCAACGCGAGGAGCAGTACACGGGTCGTTCTTATAGACACATGGATCTTACTACAGCATCAACGCAAAAGCTTATGCTCGCTTGTTAGTCACCGTTAAAATGCTAAGCTCCACACCTCCGACTTCCAACATCATTCAAAAGAATAAGGCAGATATGCTATTCCGCACACCAATCAACCGTTAGTTGAATATTCGTACCTCCTTTGTTGTAACGACAGAGCGGTGCGGAGCCTCGTCCCTTACACAAAGCCAATTCACCCCAATATAATGCGCCAGAGTTGCAGACGAAGTCTTAGGAGAAAAGGTATGTAATTAGCCTATTAAAACCCTGAATGTACTAGTTTGTAACAAATGCAAAGCTATTTTAGTGTTGCGGAAAAGTGTGCAAAAACTTTTGCGGAGGTACTGTACCTAGGAAACCTCTGGCGGCTAGGAACCTTGGAATGTTGACATCCATGTGCCTTCTTCCTTCACTCTGGGGCTTTGAGTGAGAGATGCCTAAGCCGATTCCATGCTCTAAACAAATATACCTTCGGGACACACTTGCTACACGAGAGACATGAGGGAAGGCGAAGTTGTGGTTTCATATGGTGTAATCTGTCGCACGTGATGCTGAGCTCATGTGTACCACTAGTCGCTTATTAGGACTACCTCCTTCCTTGTTAGGACTATATCCTTGTTAAGGCTACATCCTTCCATATTGGCACTATATCCCTATTAGGACTACCTCCTTCCTTATTAGGTTTATATCCTTATTCGGACTATTTCCTTCCTCAATGGGACTAGGACTTCTCTGTCCACTTTTTTTATCACCTCCGAATTCTCTCCATCTACGTAGCCCTTACACCTAGTTTGGCACTCACCACCTAGTTCGCCTATCCTCGACCCCATATTTGTATTCGCGAGATAATCAGACCAGAAGGATCCCAAGGCCACCCATGCAATCTTTCCAAATCCAAGGAACTTAACGCAAGCAAGAATTGCTAGAAACTAGCTACCAAGTGTACAGTACATAATATCCCTAGCATGAGTTTTTATATTTTAAGCAGCATAACGTTATCTAAAATTGAAACATATCTTCTACACAAAACGGAGGAAACAAAGGAGATCTGATGCGGTTACATGAGGCTTATCAAAGATGACCAGCATCGAAAATGGACCTACATAGATCGTACCTAGGTTTTGTTTTTTTTGTATCCCAGAATGTTCCCAGCATACGTAACTAGAGGATTGAAGTCCGAGCGTCGCCGGCATCGAGGGCACTTGCCATTCATTTCCAGGAGTGCCCCAGGACTGATCATCTTCTTCCAGATCTCTCCTACGACAATATATTCATCTTTGAAATTCGTATCGATGCGTATAACTCTGTCGACTTGACTGCTACGAGTTAATTCGGGTACTTCATATGACCACCAGTTGGATCCTTTGTTCGGGTCCACGTCGAGATAGGGCTTATTGACAGAAGCTCCCTTTGGAAGAACCACCCATACATCTCCTTTGACAATTTGTGCATAAGCTTTCGAGGATATCGCCCAAAAGGACGTCTCCTTGCCGCCAGCCCGGCTCCAATCACCTTTTCTCTCTCCAGCAGTCTCTGTATTCACCTGTCTTAAGTGGTTAACTGTCGTTTGTTTGCCTTTGGTTGCTACTTCAGCTGCAAACGTAGCAGGCGACCAGGTGCTGGACCACTCCAGAATATCCAAGAGCCAGTGCCAACCAGGTTTTGCTGCCGCATTCGTTCTAGGAACATGTCTCTGTACTTTGGAACAGTAAGAGGGGTGTCTCTCAAACTGGCTGGCCCTTCGGGTCCTGAGGTAGCCAAGAGTCCATGGTTGGTCAAGTCCTGGGGACCGTAATTATTGTTTGGATTTGTATTTGGAGGAGGATTATTTTGAGTAGGTTCCTCGCAGCGACGCCAGAAAGTAAGCCAATTTCTCTTCTGATTACAAAACCCTCCTTGAGTCTGGCTGCTCAATAGGGGTGTTCGGATCGCTAGGGCGACCGCCTGGGCCTACAACAGGAACGTTCGGAGAGTCATGTGGTTGCGCTCCACCTCCTGCGCGGCGATGAAGATGTCCGCCGATGCCGTTAGGGACCTTCAGAGTGCCCGATTTGAGAGTCGTGAGTTCGTCACAGTTGACCCCAACGCACTGAGTGGTAGGTATTACATTGCCGTTACCCCCGATGAAGCACGTCGACAAGAGCCCCAACAAGATGATATTTGGGGTGGAGGAACGCATAGCGAAACGCGTGATAATGATCTTTGTATGTCGAGTTTGAGAAAGACAGAGCAATTGAGATGAAGAAAGTGTTTATGAACGATGGAAGGACCTGAATGGCAATGGATAACCAAATCTTTGCATCCAAGTTCTCGTAATGCTCGACGTTGGCATCTGTTGCTGGAACCACACTGCTATATATGAAGAGATCCAGACATCGCAGTTTTGTCCTCCACGTACAAAGAGCTGCAAATGCCCTCGTTTGAGCTCACTGTCTTTTACTTGTCTCATCCTGTCAAGGACAGTTGCCTCATCCATAACGAAGGGAGTGTCCGCTCAGAACTCCATCTTGGTTCTTTCAGCATGAAGAATGCTGAACCTCTTGACCTGTCCTCGATGTGTCACATCCTACGGTCACATCCCTCGACAATTAGAATCATGTGTCCTCACACAAAGCAGCCACGAGTTCCTTGTGCTAAAAAGAGCTTCAAAAGTCTTAATAAGGATTGAATATGGATGTGGTGAGGAAACACTTCTGATGCAAAACTTCTGGAAAGCAGGCATAATGGTTAACGCGCACATGAAACAATGGTCTTCGTTTTACGCTAGGAAGCGGCACCCAGCACGCGAGCGGGCGATTGGAGAGTGTTCATTCGGTTATGGGGTGTCTATGTAGTAATTACACGAACTCTCTCTGAGGGACCCCCACGCTTTAGTAAAGGTGAGCCGCATTCGTGCTGGTGCGATGTTGGCATGGTGTTTAATAGAACGTAGTACTGCTCCTACTGTTACTGATAGTAACAATCTCTTGGCAGTTAGAACGAAAGTGAATTGCCTTCCGTTACTGTACGGTTAATGAGGCTATAGTTACTGCAGTAACTGCCTATACTATCCATTGTTAGTACAGAACAGTGAAGTAACTCCTTGCACTCGAAGCTCGCAGCCAGTTCAACACCTCGCAAGCTCTCGTCGTCTTGAGAAGTCAAGGGCTGCCTCTAGGAGCTCTTATAATTAAGGCCTCGTCCTCTAGTTTTTCTATTCTCACGAGTTTCAGGACAATATCTAGACTTGCGACCTCCAGCTGAAACCTGGGGGCCTTGGATATCGTGTGAAGAGCATATTAGCAAGATTGTGTCAAAATTGAGCCCTCTAGAGCCTTTAGTAACACCAGTTGCTGCAGTAACTGCACTGAACAGTAACTTTACTATTAATTGACTTGGCAGTAACTGTTACTGCCCGTAAGGCTGTTTTAATTCACTCTTTCCGTAAGAACGAAACCCTATTGCCGCCAGTAACGCCTCAAAAACACTACTGACAGTAACAGTTACGTTCTATTAAACACCATGGATGTTGGTATTGCTGACATGGGGGAGTGGCTGCATTTGTTTCAAAACCAGTGTCTCAGTGAAAGGTCTAAACACAGAAATGGGCCTCATCCTTAGGAAAGAACGACGAGTCCAAAGGTGAGACTGAACACATTGCATTACCTTCGAATTTGAAGACATTGCAAAGACCCGTCCTGCAAATCAAGACATAGAAATAACTAACGCTACGCTCTTAGCTTCACAGCCCACTTTAGCTTTACGGACTATTCCTACTGCAAATTCCTATATCATTTACCCTCTATCTCTAAATTTGAATTCACAATAAATACCGTCGCGTCAAAGATGGCCTTCTTTCCCGAACTCAGCCTGGGGCTTGCCTTCACTTTAATCAGCTTAGCACCAATGGTCCCGGATTGGATTAGCCGAAAAAACGAGCCAAAAATAAAGGTCAATGTTATGGCAGGGTTGCCTGTCATAAAGGCCGACCAATCCCACGATAGAGAACATATATACAAGGACTTGGGCTTCGGAAGCAGTGCCCCTACCATTTCGCTGTTCAATGCCAATGGAGACTGAGTTGCATTTCCCAGGAACGATGGGGGGAAGAACCATATTGACCAAAATCAGCCTAAGGACTTATGGGCCGAATACACCAAAGGAGGCAATACCGAGAAAGCCGAATACATTACCGTCTCCGCCAGCGGCACCAACGCAATCTGCATCACAGCTGTCGTAGTCACACATCCGTCATCATCTGATACCTACGCTTTCTTACCCGGCGAGGTCGCCATTGTATGCCAAGAACATTACCCGAATAAGAACTACTTCACATCCGAATCCGACGCTAGCATTTAGTTCAAGGGCTCAAATGGGAATGTTCAGGAAGGGCGACTGAGGTGTCTATGGATAGATAGACTGGACAACAATGGTATCAGCGCAACGCATATCCAAGGATTCCAGGTTCACCTCCCCGACTTCAAGCTTGACACGCCACCTTTAGCGTCTGGCAGGGGGATCCTGGCCAGATGTGTGACTCTCTGGCTCAATTTGGAGCGTATGATACCATCAACGAAGTGGTGTGTCCTCAGATATTCAGTCCGGCACTAAAATACGGTGCACGGCTTCCAATACCGAGGTATCCGGTTGTCTCCCAATGCTTATTCCTGCTGACAACGGCAAAATCTATCCTAATCCGTGCTATGACCCAAGGCTTGATCCTCAAGATAGGTACAATATCGCCACAATGTACGGCCTCTGGTGTAAAGAGGATTGGTTCGACACTTGTATGCAGTTCGGACGGTCGGGGGTTTGCATAGATCCCTTTGAAAGTCAGGTACTCCAGCCTTATCCTGGCAAATGAATTTAAAGTGCATAAGACCAATTGCTTTCCGCAGAGACCAAGTGGTTTTGGAGAGGGGGGCGAGGTCAGGGTAATTGTCGCAGAAGCCACTAGCAATGGTAAGACCCGAAAATACTATAAGAAGTTTACTGTCCGGGAGTGTCATAGCATTCATGGTCATTGGTTTTACCGGCTGGATGATCTCACTGGAATGGCGCACGAGGGAGGCAAATGATTTCCCGAGACCGAATTAAAATGATCGGATTCTAAGCGCTAGCAAGTGTTCCCCAGGTCATTTAGGAACGAAACCCTTGAGGTCGATCTGTGCTGCTTTCTGGTCTTCTGATATGTAACCCACTCTGTGTGGACTTGTGAAATCGAAAATCTCGTTTAGAAGTTATGGGTCGCTGAGGAGTCTAGGAAGACGTTGAAAAAGTTGTATAAATTGTGAAGCGACCTACGTAGTAAGTGTGAAAATATAGGGAATAGTAGATATGCCTTACAGCAATACTAGATCACGAGCTCGGATAGAATACCTCTCTGCAGGTTGACATCACAGCAGGCGCCTAAGACGTTAAAGCTTCAATTCCCCATGGAGACTACTCAGGCGCTGTTGTGAAAAGCGATCCCAAATAGATCGCTCTTGTTTGAAAGCTTGAATTTCGCCGTATTACCAGCACGGTTCGCAATATAATTTTTACGCTCTCCACCTTCTATAATTCAGTGAATTTCTTACCTGCTTTAAGAAAAAGCTCGATCAGAATGCTATTGTAAATGCACCGTTGAACGGTCACGAGGATGACCTCGTTCTCAAAGGCTCGGAATATAACACATGCATTATTATCCTCTATATTGGCTATCTGTGCGACCATACCCCTTCCAACATTCTTGTGTCTTCAAACAAGGTTTACCCTTCACTATAAATGTCTCTGTGCATGATGGCCTGGGCGACTGTTGCGTCGTTCACCGCAATTGTCAAACGCTATGCCAGCTTAGTTGTTGTCAGATTCTTCCTCAGGATTGTCGAAACCCCTTTCTATCCGGGAGCGATGTACATTCTGTCTATATTCTATACTAGGAAGGAGATTGTTACTCCTGTTTCAATCATTTATGCTGGCAACATATTTGCAGTCTGCAGTCTCCTTCGCCGGCCTTATCGCAGCTGAGACTTTCAGCACACTCGGAAACAAGCATAGTATGCACGAATGTCAATGGCTCTTCATCATCGAGGGTGTGGCGTCCTTTGAGGTGGCCATTGTTGCCTTCTGGATGCTGCCCCACAAGCCGCTCAATACCCGCTAGTTGACCCGAAGCAGAACGTTAACTCGTCTATGATCGGATCCAACGAGACACAGTCGGCCTGGAAGCCTCCAAAGATGCGCAGGCTTGATTAATGGAGACTATTCGCGATCCTCGTCTGTATCCCATGGCTCTCATGTAAACATGCATTTTTCGGCTAGTCTTTCAACCAGGTACTTTACTTAGCCATGTCAGAATGTCTCCATACATCTAACTTTGAATGAGCTCTTCCTAACTGCTATAGGGTCTCTTGATTTCAATACCGCCACCACCCTTGTCCTCACTGGTGCCCCTTCGCTCGTCGTTGGGGTCGTCGGCATCTTCATCAGCATTAGCTCCGGCAAATTCAACGAGCGCACATGGCACATCACCAACATGATGGTATCCCCCTCGTCAACTTCATCACCAGCACCGTTACCCGCAACGCCGCCGCTCTCTATGTATCCTGCTTCCATTTCGCGTCGGGTGTCTACGCTGTGAGCTCGGTCATTCTAGACTGGGTGTCTGCAACTCTGGGTTTGACGCTAGAAGAAGGCAGCCTCACATTCAATCATCAATGCTGTCTCGATGGCGTCGTTTATTTATACTCCGCATTCGTATCCAAAGAGTGATGGGTCAAAATATGTTATTGCAATGAGTGGTAATGCTTGTTTCGCCCTCAGGTCCATTGTGAGTGCTTGGGTTTTGAGAATTTGGCTTTAGTGAATGAACAAGAGGTTGCAAAGAGAGAATTTAAGTGAAAATATGTTTTATGCTTATTAAAGAGTTTAAAACGCCATAATAGCAAATGTAGTCAATAACTCTAGGCGTAATCTGGACGTGTTTAGTTTCCACAGATGGACTAGAAATACGATAGGTTGTCACGTGGGGTCTGAAGCTTGAATTTATCTTGCTCCCTAAGCATGCTCTTACTACATTAGGGGCTTTCATATCTTGGACAATTCATACTTGCCGTGACACCTACTGTTTCAATCTACAGATAGGTCCTGAGACAGACCTTGCTATCACGTGGCGATTAGACCCTGACTAACCCGATTGAGTGCCCCTGCGGCTGTGCAACCATAAAGTCTTCTCTTCGACCTCTTAACACCACCCATGCCGAAAGGTGCCAGTCTCTACAGATTCTATGCTCTCCGTTAAAGCGCTGATGCGATTAAATGGCCTTACAAAGGTACGGGCCAGGCTGAGTACATTAACCACCCAACGCGAATCCAACACCCTCACCCTCCCCGACGGCCGCATCATTGGATACGCCGAATTCGGCCACCCTGAAGGCTTTCCCCTCCTCTTCTTCCACGGCTTTCCTGCGTCCCGCCTAGAAGCTACAGGCGCCGATAAAATCGCACGGCGCCACCGTGTTCGCGTCATTGCGCTCGATCGTCCTGGATTCGGGCTCTCGACTTTCCAACCCGGACGACGTATAACGGACTGGCCGGCGGATGTGCTAGCATTTGCAGGCCATGCGAAGCTGAACCGGTTCGCGATACTGGGAGGGTCGGGAGGGGGTCCATACGCGTTGGCATGTGCGCATCTGTTGCCGAAGGAGATGATGTCTGCCGTGGGTGTAATGGCTGGAGCGCCGCCGTGGGAGGCTGGCGCAAAGCATATGACGCTACCGAGGCGAGTAACGTCGTTAATGGCTATACATACACCCACGGCTTTCGGGTACTTGATGGACGCGCTGGTAGGTCTTATGAGGTGGGCCGTGACGTCTGGCCCCGTGACAAGGCGTATTGATAAATGGCTAGAGTTAGAGAACCGAGAGGAAAAATCAGTAGCAAAGGAGGGTACTGCGTCGCAAGACAATAGGGAAACATCAATGGAAAAAGAACCAGAGCGGACAATACTGGAGCAGAGAGAGCGGATCCTGCGGATCGCCTTTGATGGGTTTGCTCAAGGCTCTCAAGCATTTGTGCAAGAAGCGCAGCTCTTATCAGCACAGAGCTGGGGGTTCAGGTTTGAGGACGTATCCTACAATCCCATTCATATATGGCATGGAACGAAAGATACAAGTGCTCCCTTCGTAATGATCCAGTATATGTCGAAACGCTTGCCTCATAGCGTTCTGCATGAGTGTGAAGGCGATACGCATTTTACTATGGTTAAACATTTGGAGCAGATCTTGAGGGAGCTTGTTGGGCACTCGAGCGAGACAGAAAGTAGGAAAACGGATTGAGGGAATCTTCATTCCACTCGACCCAGTCACTTTGATACGTTTAATTGTATTCTTTAAAGGGCAATACCCTACTCTTACTACTCTTACTACTCTTAGCATTAAAATGGATGTTCCAGACCCCTATCACCGTCACACCGTGTCCTCTAATTTCCTCAAACTTTCTCTCTTTTTGGGAACCCTCCTGGATAATATGTTCTGTACAAGGTGATTTGAGCCGCACATACATACAGGGCCTACACTCCGTATACTGTACAGCAGGTGAGGCTGTTGTACTAACCGTTTACAGTAGTGGTAGCCCTTCCACTCCTTCTGTAACAGGTTAGACTAAATTGAAAAGCTGTTACTGTATACAATTTGTACAGATATCTCACCTCCTGTACTGCAACGTCCCATGACCTGACTGCTCCGTACAGTTACTGAACAACCTCAAAATCGCTCCGCTACTAACTGTCGGGGACGCTGGGAGCAATGCTACCCTTGTCGTCACTTAGACTAGCGGTAGGCTGTCTCTAAGGGCGTCTTTGCTCATTGTCCGATATTAAGGTGTCATATTTGCTCCACGTCCGTCACCTTTCCAACCTCAGACTCAAGTATAAATGCCGGGCCTTTCCCATTTCCTCGGCGCACATGACACCCGAATACCTACTAGCAATTTTCTAAATGAATTCTGATTATCGTTACGTCAGTTTCTTCGGTAGCCGTAGCCACGACTCTTGATATCGACACACTCATGAAGTGCGACTGTGACTCTGCAAGTTCGACCTCATTAGCAATGGAAGTAACAGAACTAAGACTTCTGGGTTGATTATCAATGTTGAGGGAAGAATTATCGGAGTGCTTGCGAATAGAGGGTTCGCGATTTTTCTATCGATTTGGAGCCAATGTGAAGACAGTAGGTGTGTTATGTTCTTTGCTGAAGGGGGGGACGTTGAATTTACAGCCTTAATAGCTAGTAATTCTAACTATAACCTTGTAAAACTTTTGAGCGATGGTGGCGTGACATATCTTGTTTCACTTTGTAACTTCTCTTCCTCTTTCCATCTCAAGTTCTTTCCACTTCGGGTTCTGAATTTCGAGATTTTAACCAGATGATCGAGTAAAGTCTCTTAATACCTCAAATTAGACGAAAGTTAGCACGCTCCACCGCTCGCTAAAATTTATGTCTTTGCTTCCTAATATCCGTCTCCCTCGATTTTGCTCATTCCAACTCCGAATTTCAGATTGGCCTGATAAAGGTAGCAAAATTTGCTTCGGCAAACGTCCGCGAGTGTCCACCTCTGGTCATCACCATTCTCCCTAAGCTCCTAGAATTCAAGTCCTAATTCATGAAGACGAAAGCATGAAGCAGTTAGCAGCATTAGGAGAATGCTCGCGCATCGTTAGCAAAGAGAAGACCCTCAACTTTCCGCAAGTAAGTCAACAATTTCTGACCTCTGGGCTACTCCTTTGAAACTTCGCACATCCTAGATTTCGCGACGATCAACAGCGCATTCTCGATGAGTATGGGACTTTTGGTTACCCGAAGGGATGTAGGCTCTTTTATACAGGTCAAATGAGGTTGACCAGTTAAGGATACTTCACCAAGCTTTATTTATTGGACTCCTTAGTCAAGAAGTCTCGTAGACTTGAGAACAAAGAAAATGTCGTTCCCTAAAAGTGAACCAGTATTAAGGAGCCATTGCTAATGTGCTCACCGGATAGGGATGTCAAATCAGAAACTTATCGAGTATGGAAGAATGGTCTGCTTAGCATTCGCGACTGAATTTCACGCAGCTCTACCAAGCGAACTACGATATGTGATTTACACTAAACTAGAAGGTGATAGCCGTACAAGAAGTGAAGGCCTATGAGGATGAGTTTGATTTTCTTCATTTCCGCCTATCGAACCTAAAGTATTCGTCTGCGAAGGGAATCTGAAACCGCCAAAGTAATCACCACGGTCGGGTCATAACATATTGTATAACGAATATGTTTGAGAATATGTCATTTTAGAGCTCGCCGAGCGCTAGCGCCGCACTAATGTTTTTCGTTTTGACTCTAAGTCGTATTGCTATATCCCGGCTTTCTAACTAAAAATATTTGGAAGAACAGGGTTGTAACTGGAGGTGGTCCCACAAACCAGCCAATTCTATCTTACCAAGACATGAAGCGTACGATTTTATTAGAACTGAATTACTGAGTAATTTGCGAGAGTTATTGAAAAACGGTTAGTGATCCCCTCGACGAATGGCTATGATACTGCTGCACCTTGAATGTTTAGGGCACCTGTCTTAGGATATTCTTTATGGAGTGTGTAATCTATCAGAATTCCTTGGACTCGGCCGGTATTAGACAATTGACTTGCCGCCTGCTAATGCAGAGCGACGTTGTTTGTCAGAGAAAAATGTCAAGAAGCCGCTAGTCTTTCATGGGGCATCCGAAACGAGGTTTCATAGTTAGGGAAGACTTATTAGCCAAGAGCAGCACTTGTCACCAGGGCCGACCAGCCAAGATCTACTCCTTTATGGGAACGAGCTGGCTGCCTAATGCTGTTTCTAAATCAACGCAATTGTGTTAGGGTCGATAAACAAGATAAAGCCGAGTTGCTATATTGAGATGCCAGCGAATTGAAAAGGCGAACCACACGCACCTCGCAATTCAATGCCGTCGTCGCATTCTCGGTATTATATAGCTTAGCCAAAATTTTGCACGTAACACTCATCGTGGGCTTACCACCAGCCGCACCTTGGCAAGGCTTCTAGCTTGCCAGCCCCATGGCTTAGATCTCTTGGCTCGCGAGATACCGGTGTGAGCTGAGATGCCATTGGCGCTCAGCTGCTAAGCCTTTATCCACAGTAATCTGGACCATTCCTGGAAAGTCTTGAAGTTTGGAACGTCGTTCGCTTAAAACCTTTGCTTCGTCGATAGCTGTGGACTAAGCGCACCCTTTTGTTCATAGGGTGGAGATTTAGGATGTAAGCCACGGGCAGGAATCTTGCCGGGCTACCAGAGCGTGGGCGCGCTGAAAATGTTGATAAAGAGGGAAAGGGTTCCTCTTTAAAATGCACTCCGGATTTTTTAATTAAACCATTGACTTTTACAACTCTATTTCACTGCCATGAAGACTACAGCTGTGCTCTCCACGTTTGCTTATGCTCTCTTGGCTCGTGGTGCACCGAGAGACGAACTTACCCCATACCAGGGACAGTGTGAAAAGTGTACGATACCCCACCACCAATCTCTCAAGGGACCTAGTAGGAAAAGCAAGCTTTGGCTGACACCTCCATAGCACCTCGAGCCATATGTGCACAGTCATCTAAGTTGGCGAAAGGCGACCCTTCCCTCCAAAATGTTACAGCTACCAACTATGCGCGCTGCTCTTTAGATTCCGACTTCTGGATCAAAGATACTGACGACGTACTTGCGCCCCTCGACGCTTTGGTACGTGTTGACGTAGTTTGATCTCCCCAAGCTCATTCCTTAACGAAGACTTGTTGCAGTATAACGGTACGGTTCACCTCGAAACACACCCCGGGGACGGCAATGGATGCCCTGAAGCATCTCAAAATTCCACTTACGGGTACCAGCTCCGCATCGGCAGTACTGGAGTCATTCAAGGCACAAACCGCACGCGCGGGGAATACGACAAGAACCCTTTCTACATGTTCCTGACTTACTTTAACCCAAAGGGTGCCTGGGATAATAGCACCACAAACCTGACGACCGCCGGCGACGTATACATGGTGTCAAGCCAGTCTTGGTATGAATACGGCCAGCATTGGACATTGAACAGCACCAAGAGCGGGGACGGCTTTGACATTGCTGGCACTCTTACCACCCACAAGTATGCCGACAATCAAGGCCTATGGTATCGGATCGGGGAATGCAACAACTTCTACAAGAGTTGGGACTATAGTACCGATTTCCTGATCCTGGATTGTAGTGTTATATCCATGTCGATGAGCGGCCGGATTACGCCGAATCATGCGGAGGTCAAGATCAAGGTTCAAGTCTATGGAAAGCCTGGGAATCCGACACTTGACTATACCTTCACGGGACATGCGATTCCAGGACCGAAGCTACTCATATCCGAGGCAAACCCCGTAACTGATGGGAAGCTAAATGTGACAGGTCCGGGAGGTAAGGCGAGTGCTGCAAGTGGGACAAGCGTAGGTGGAAGTGGCTGGGTAGCGGCAGGCGTAGCTATAGTCGGGTTAATTTGGTCCTTGTAATCATCTCGAGGCTTTTTTGCGGCTTCGCTTGTCGCGTCTCTGTTGGAGTGGAGGGAGCGCGGCGGAGATGTTACGTCACCTACCATTTTATGTCTAGCGCGACACATTTTCACTTTACCTTAACTATACCTAGATTTCTTACTGAAGAACTCTCAATCCCACCCCCACCCCCAAGGCTTGCTTCCTATTCCAACCGTAAAAATCACCATGCCCAACCTAACAGTTATTTTAGAAGACATTGAACTCAGTTCCCTTCGTGAAAGCGGTGGGGCTGTTCAGAACATTGTCGAGTCAACACTGATAGCACCAGCACCGCCCTCGCCAATCCAATATCCGCGAGGAGTCAAACTAGCATTCATCACAGTCGGCCTTGTTCTCAGCATCTTCCTTGCCGCACTTGACAGTACTATCATTGCGACGGCTATACCTAGCATCACGGATCAGTTTGGCAGCATTGCCAACATTGCCTGGTACGGTTCGGCATACTCTATTACGAATACCGCGTTCCAGTCTTCTTGGGGGAAGGCCTATGGTTATTTCGACCTGAAGCGTGTGTTTTTGCTCGCGATTTTCGTCTTCGAAGCGGGAAATGTCATTTGTACGAGTGCGCAAAGTAGTGAAGCGTTAATTCTAGGAAGAGTTGTAGCAGGAATCGGCGGTGGGGGTCTCATGACAGGCGCCTTCATCATCATCGCGCTCACGGTGAAGCCGCAGTACCGCGCAGCGTATATGGGGGTTTTAGGTGTCACTTTTGGGTGTGCGAGTGTGGTGGGTCCATTGATGGGCGGAGCGCTGACAGATGGGCCTGGATGGAGATGGTGTTTTTGGTGTGTATCCTTCATCATCGCTCTTGGGCCTGTCGCTAACACAATGGAGGGTGAGCCTTCCGATTGGATTCCTTGCTACTGTCACTATGGTATTCTTCTTCACGTCGCCAATACCACCTAAAGAAGCGACGCTAAAGGAGAAGGTGGTGTGCATGGATCTCAACGGCGGAGTGCTGGTTACTGGGGCCCTGTCGTGTTTCGTCCTCGCAATGCACTGGGCAGGCATCCGTTCTTGGAACTCACCCGCCATTATTCTCAGCTTGGCTGGTTTTGGGACCTTATCAATCGTCTTTCTCCTCAATGAGCGCTTCATGGGTCCGAAGGCGATGATACAGTCACATCTACTCCGATCACGACGTGTTCTCACTAACCTGATCTACATATTCTGCCTCGCGGGCGTCTTCTTTCCCTTACTATACTCCCTACCAATTCAGTTCCAGTCCATCAACAACAACTCGGCGTCCCAGAGCGGCGTGCGACTCATCCCACTAGTACTTGGTGTCTCTGCATTCACCATGGTAGCAAACGCACTACTCACATATTGGCGACACTACAACCCCTTCTTAGTCATTGGCGCTATAGCGGCTACAATTGGGGTGAGCATGATCTATACACTAGACATGCAGACGTCTTCCAGAGTCTGGATTGGGTATGAACTGTTGACGGCCATGGGAGTTGGATTGGCCTTGCAGATTCCAATGATCGCGAACCAAGCTGCAGTTTCTACCGAGGATATGGCCTCCGCCACTTCGCTATCTTTATTTATGGAAAACGTAGGAACCAGTCTCTTTGTTGCAGGCTCCGAAGCCGCTTTCACCAACGGCCTGCTGCATAGTCTGATTAAAAAGGCGCCTACGTTGGATGCAAACGAGGTACTAGGGGCAGGTGTAACACAAATACGATCATCTTTTACTCAAAATGAGGTCAAGATAATTCTTGCAAGCTATTTGGATGGATGCAGGGTCAGTCACGTCGTGAGCGTGGCCTGTGGTGCCGCAGCCTGCCTTGTCGCGATTGTAGGCGTAGCACCGACTGCATCACAGGAGCTTAAAAGGAGAAGAAAGAAACCACACGAGCCGTGAGGGTGTAACATTAACTCAGAGTTTCGGCTCAGTCAGCTGAGACCAATTCTTACCGCCGGAAATGCTCTTCAGTGCTCCTCGGTCTCCGAGTTTAGGTATATGAACATTCTAGTCGTTAATATGAAAGTTACCGCGAACGCTTGGCCAGTATTTCACCACAAATCTTCATACAGTTTTCTCATTCCACTCGGCTCCATATCGCCCTCTCTAGAACCCGAGCCCCATCACGGGCGCAAACGTGACGTCGCGTTTCTCGGCATATGTAACTGTCATTAGGCAGTGTAGATTTGGGATGAGGGGCGGATTAGGGATCATTGGTAGAAGCCCTGCTGCTAACAATTGTGCATTCTCCACGGACGATTGCCGTTCGCCTAAAACGGAAAGACTGTGTTGCTCGATAGAACATGGGCAAAGATTAATTCCAACTTACTGTGCTCAGGGCGTTAATTTCATTCGTACCCATCAATGCGTACGAGAATTTTAAATCCTAATTTTATTATCTAACACCTATATCATTCAGCGTGGCTGTGCCATAACAACCTGTTCCTCGCCTCACTTCTTCGACTACAAATCCTCCTTTTGCTCCAGCCTTTTCTTGAGGCTTATTGGCGCCCCTTCCTCGACCAGTGAGTCAAAACTCTGTTATTTCTATTCTCATCTCTTGTGTATCAACAATCCGCCCTACTTCAGGCCTCTGCTCCTAAAATCGTACCACGCAGACCAATGTCGTCTTCTGCACTCGATCTAACGAGGCACCCTCATACAAGTTCAGTAACTCAACTTTCGCAAAACCGTTCCTTTCAAGCCATATAATCTTCTTGCCACCGATAAAGTCAACGCGTACCGGCAAAGCTACGCAAGTAGTAGATTGATTCTCTTCTGATCGAGCTCCACCTTCAGATTGAAGAGTTTCTGCCTCCCCCGCTATCATCGCACTGCGTCTTGTCGCAAGAGCCCTCTATCCTGTCATAAAAGTTCCCGCAACCTTAGATTTTCAGAAGGAATCTCAAGCTAGCCTACCTCTGGGGCGAGGCCGCTATTTGTGGCATCGTTGTCGTGAGTGGGTTTTACGTTGCTCAGGTAGCGGGAAGGCCATATGTAACTAATAGTAGTGCTTGCGCTGGAAGTCTTACTTCTCCGACGCACAACTGGAGCGGGATCCAAAGTTGCGGGCGTGTAAAGGTGAACAAGGGCTAATAAGAATTTGCGAGTACGCTTGCTCTGTTTAACCAAGTGCCTGCTCTTGCGGAAAAGGAACTAATACTGGTGGATGTCAAGATATTTAACTTTCACGTTTATCTCCACCCTTCCCGTGCCAAGTGAGCGAATATGTTGGCTGAGTTTACATCTCTTCTCATCGTTATCAATGGTCGTGTTGAAGTATGTTGTATGATCCGGATTTCGAGCATTTTAACTATAACTAAAATGCCTAATAAGGACCTTCGCATTGCTTTATATGTCTTGTATGAGTACGTATATTCGCACTGTAGTACTGGAAAGGACTGCTATATCAACCCAATGCGGGACCATAACGTTTACTCTTTTCGACGTGATGAAGAATTAGTCACAGGCTGAGAAATGACAAGCAGCAACACGAGGATCTTCTTAAAGATGTTTATACAGGAAAGTAAACTTACAAGAATCTCTAGTTCGAGACATTGTGGACCTTATAACGGCGTGACACTGGAACAGATCAAGAGGCTGGGTGATTCACCCAGCTTCAGTGTACATTCGAGGGCTTGGCAAGAGCATATGTATGGAAATAGCCCAGGTGTAAACTAGCCGAACTAAGGACATGATGCAGACTCATTTTCGGCCTTGAGTGACAGAGCAGTATTAGCGAAAACCGTGGATCAAGATAGTCCCGGAAGGGTTTGTATGGAAAGATTGGCTTTCGTTTGCTTGGCTGAACCTCTCCGTGTTGGATTTCTTTGAGGGGAAAACTGTGAAATGAGAACCAAACTATAATGCAAGAAGGCCTTCAAGAGGCTCTACTCCTAGGTTTGTCTACATAACCCTACGCAGAAAACCGGGAATCAGCATGAATGATGTAATTAACAGGTCAGTCGGGTATGTTCGAATGGTTTGGAATTTCATGGAACATGCGCTGGGAAGATTTCCCTAATTATACAAAAAGGTCTATTGGGTTCCTTGATTGACTTTCGTTGAATGTTTCTAGAATATGATGCACAAAAGGAAAACAATATCTGAAATATAAAAGATTTCGTATTAGCACTTCATATGCTCATCACAAACCTTAGGGATCGTTCCAACAAGACTAGGCCTCTCCACAACGATGTCTACTTCTAGCGATGATACATCTCGCACCCCACGCCTCCACGATGGCCCCGTGGTCATTGGGATCTACGGACTTCCTGGCTGCGGAAAAACCCATCTCAAAGAGAAGTTGAAGGAGCGTCTCAAGGATCATGAAGTGGCGTTCTACGATGGATCTGAAGTTTTATCCAGGATTGTTAAAGGTGGAATCGATACGTTTAAGAAATTGGAAACAGATCTGCAGAGTGCCTGGCGGCACAAGGCGATCGAGATGATAAATAACGAGTGCTTTAAAAACAAGAAGACTGGGGTCGTCACGGGTCATGCCATGTTCTGGAAGGAGGGAGAGAAAGACCCAGCGGTGATTTACACGAAAAAGGACCTGGATGTCTACACGCACATGATATATCTGAAGGTTAATCCCAGCGTAATTGCAAAAAGAAGGCGCAACGACACAGAGAAAATCCGCCCGCTAGATTCCATCGGGCACTTGGAGAAGTGGCAGCGGAGTGAAAGCATGGAGCTGCGCAAGCTTTGCCGCATCAATAAGATACTTTTCACAACTGTATCTTCGGGTGCAACGCTAGACGAAAATGGAGATGTCCTTGAAGATTCCACTTTGATAGAAAAAGTCTCAAAGTTCCTTTGCGATTTTCGAATCCACAACGAGAAAATGAACCTGTCCACCGCCGAGAATATGTTGGACAACATCATGACCCAAAGCAGGGAAACGCCAGCAACAATGCTTGTATTCGACGGCGACGGGACTTTGACACCCAGCGATACGGGCATTATGTTTTTCCAGAAGATCTCCAACGCTCAGTATCCGAACGGTAACCAAAACCCATTGAAAGAATTGTTCAGCGATTCAAAATGGGGACATTCCTATGCTGCGTTCCGTCAAGCCACATTGATGTACGAGGACGCAGCTGATGAACTCAACTTTGGTGCGTTGTGTGAGAAAGTCGCTATGGAAGTAAAGATGTACCCGGAATTTGTGAACTTGCTGCAGCTAGTAGCTGAGAACAGGGAACGCAGTGTTAGCGCCATCGTGGTTACGTCTGGTTTGCAGCTAGTCTGGCAGAAGATTCTGGAAAAGGCGGGTCTCGCCAACACCGTGAAGGTTATCGGGGGAGGACGAGTCGCTAATAGAATCGTCGTCACAGCGGAAGTCAAAGCCGCCTTGGTTTCTCGATTGAAACACTCCCACAATATCAAGCATGTTTGCGCGTTCGGTGATAGTCCGCTCGATCTGGAAATGTTACGCAAAGCGGATGAAGCGGTGGTCGTAGTTGGCGACAAAGAGACCAGAAGTAAGTCAATGGAGGCGAAGCTGGGTGCTGCAATCCGAGACGAGGTTCTGAAAGTGGCTCGCCAGGTAGTTCTTCCAAGCAGCGTAACTCCAAGGTTGGACACAACGAAGCTCCCCCTTGTCGACATTACGAGGCAAGATTTCGTCGACTCTGTTTTTGGTACCAATTCTCGGTTCGCCGGACTTCGCTTCTACCACGCAACGGAGAAGAGTTCCACTAAGCTACTCGCAACTTTAATGCGCGATTCTGCTTCTGCCGGTCCTGCCCTTCGGGAAGTCCACCGCCGCTGCGGATTTTACCTGGCAACGAAATTCTTGGGCAAGACCGATATCATCGGCCTTGAAGAATGCACAATCTCCCACGTGTTGGGTGTGCGTGCGATCGGGTACCGACTCTTGTATGAACAGAAAACGTTGATAGTCGCCTTGATGCGTGGCGGAGAGCCTATGGCCTTCGGAGTCAACGACGCCTTCCCACTCGCGGCGTTCAAACACGCGGACGCTACCACAGATCTACAACTCGAACACATACAGGGCATGTATTCCGTCATCTTGGTTGATTGCGTTGTGAACAGTGGTAGCACGGTGATAAGGTTTGTCAAGCGGGTGCGGGAGCTGAACGCTACCATTCGCATTGTGGTTGTTGCCGGCGTCGTTCAGGATAAGTGTATTTCCGGCGAATCATCCTTAATCAACAGCCTTGCGCATGAAAAGAATGCCAGCCTTGTCACACTGCGCACTTCTACGACGAAATTCACTGGAATAGGTACTACGGACACCGGAAACCGCCTCTTCAACACGACGCATCTCGCTTGAGAGGTGGAGTTAGGAACTGGGCTTCTAACGCAAAGGGTGTTCAAAGCGGTAGTGTCGAGCGCAGTTTATAGAGTACCAATGGGGTTATCCATACATACAATAAACACAATTATAGTTTACTTTCACTAGACAATGATTCGATCAGGTGACGCTGAACTAGTGAGAAGGGCATCAACTAATCTGCTTCATCATAGTTTTGATATAGATTCTACAGCCTTTAAGCGCTATAGCACTGTCGTGCTCGTATAGTTGGGCCACTGTACACTTACTCGAGATGACCCATCGTTTCCATGCCTAGGTGACCCATAAACTTGTGAGTTCCTTGATGGGAAGAAGGGATAAGGCGTTGCTCGTCTTGCGAGGGGCGATAGAACTGTTTGAGCTTAGTGGATGACGTAACTAGCTCATATAAGGAGCTTTTGGAATTAGAGCCGAATGCTAAGAGCCCTGCTTGCTCCATCTCACCCGCGTCAATAATCTAATGTCCATCTTAATAGGCAAGTTTGCAAATGAAGGTTCCTGAGGATCCTGAGTACAGCACGTCCCCTGCCCGAGTCAAAATAGATGTTTAGGGATCTGCATCGCGCAAGACCTCATATATCACCAAAGAAGCCTTTAACGTATGCTAGACGGGTGTTCACCTTTAGGTTGAAATCTACCCAGTTGGTAATAGGTAAAGCTTCGCGACTAGCTTACACAATCTCTCTAGGCATCGCGTTACGTCAATAAATTCAGCCATACTGAGTGCTATTGCAAATGTGTGTGTTAGAACCAGGACCGAGTACTCTGCGATTGATGAGGCTTGGTACGGTGGCTGAGGTGGTGAAGAGCTGAGTCGGGGAGCTCAAATTCAAAGGGTGTCGAGGTCCTCTATTGCTTCTCTTACTGTTACTTGTCCTTCTCTATAGCTGCCTTTACTTTTAAATCGATATTAGGATCTTTTCAAGCCTGATTAACTCTGTTAAGTAGACTAATCTAGTTCCTCTCCTTTCGTACGAGCAACATGATTAAAAGACTTACATCATCTAAACTTTTGATGCTCCTGCAAATAGAGACAATTTTCGCACTAGATTTGAAGATGGATCGATTCCAGTTTAATAGTGTATTGCCTAGGGCAGCAAATAATCCTATAATAACGGTAGTGTTCAACTTACAATGCTAGGCGCAGGGTCAGGCAATATAATCTTTCAGGCTTGGAATAAATGGGAGGTTATTACAGTCCTATTTCTCTATTATATAGAGTAGTGCGCTAGCTATGAACCCCGGAGTTAGGGGCGTAATAATTCAAAGAAATTAATTTGGGCACAATCCCCTTGTATATCTAGAAGATTTAACCTTCTGCGCCAGCTAACAGCGTCAGCTAGTCGGTTAGCCAAGCGTTTATATCCTTGCAAGGTCTCTTCTTTAAATTTTGTCATTGCTCTACCAGTATGCTCTTGGAATTAATAGCTGTAAGCGCTAGTTTACGTTTAGCGCCGGTGGCTTTCTATAACCATATTCGTAACCCTTAGTTAGGAAGTAATATTAGAGCGCAACTGTACGAGAGATTTCTGCGCTTATCTTGCTAGAGATTTGTGCAAGGTTTTGTACTTTTTAATCCAGCGCTCCTAACTAGTAACTATAGTTATCAGCATAGTTCGCAAGATTCTACGGTTCATATTAGATAGCAAGGTGGTGGTAGATTGATGATCGCCGTAAGTTAAGTGTAACCTTGGGGGAGCATGATATATAGGAGAAGTGATGTATTGTGTACTGAGGGTCTGAGAAGCCACGTGGTTTGTATGGTATGTTGAGACGCCAAGCCCGTCGTAGAGCCCTTTAGCTTACATTAATTCTACTGGCTTGTTTCCTAGTTTTACTTGCCGCGAAGTCAGGTAGATAATATAGGAGGCGTTAATGAGGTGGTGGGAACAATACTAGGTAGTGTGGGATTTGAGAAGCGAGAGAGAGCTCTGAGTCTAGAGATACGCTAGCCTTAATGAGTGAACTTGGAAGCATGATACCAATTAGGCAATATGTGACCAAGGCAGGCTGTAGTGCTGATGAATACGGGCAGGGGGTGAAGCTCGGAGAGCTCTCTAACTGCAAAATTGGCCGATGGCTGTCGCGAATACCTAAAACCCCGCGCTTCTCTCGCTCTCATTCTAGGAGCTCCTCCTAAAATGCCTCGCCATACAGCTGTAAATATGCTTGCGACACCTCGACAAGCTGTCCCCATGTAACGGCAATGGTGGATTTATTGAGCCTACAGACCTGCTCAGGCTGAATTTCGCTCCACTAGTAACTTCGATTTTGTCTGATAAGCCAAGTGTGGAAAGGACTCCAATATTAACCGTTTCAAGATGCCTAGCCTTAAAATGTTGGCCCTTTTTCAGAACAGGTGAACGCTAAAGCAAATATATGGAGCCAAGGAATCATATATATTGAGCCAAGAATATGACCTATAAAGTAGTGTAACCTGTGAAGTCACACTTCGAAACGGTGAGATATCCCAACGCCTTCACTCCAGTTGACTTCAAATAGTCGCTTCAAAGATCTCCATAAGCCCTACTCGAAATTGACCTTGTGTTTCCATGCTGCAGGGACAATCTCCAATTTTCGTCGTCCATTTGACCTTAGGCATGGTGGACCCATCAGTGGCGTTTCCGCGTGAGACACATCCACACCGTAGCGATCGTGGCCGGGAGGCCAACACCAATTCCGCAACCCAGGGCAATCTTATCAGACCTAGTCAATCCTCCTTCAGAACTTGGCTGTTGTGGCCCATTTGATGACCCAGTTGGAGTGCTAGTTGATATACTTGTCGAAGATTTTGCCGCGATAGAGCTTGGGGAGGTACCGGGTGTACAATTGGAGCCCACACATTTACATACTATAGAAGAACCGGAGCTCGAACAGGCGTATCCTGATGGACAGTACCTGCCATCGGCACAGCAGTCGCCATCCGCAGGCATGCATCCGAGATAATAACTGTCAGCGGAGGCACAACATACTTTATTAATGCAATATCGATAGGCTAAACAACATAACTGCGTTAGCCCCATATCAAGCAAGTCTTGGGGAAGTATGTAAGGTGAGAACTTAACGAAAATTGTTCGACTAATAAGTTTGCTTACCATTACACCACACTACATTCTGGCGGGATATGAGATGTTTGGATTGTGGAGGGGCGCTCATTTCGTTTGCTGCCACACATGTTCTCGGAAAGAGAAGTTGAGACTCTTTGGGTGCTGTAGCTGCAAGCACACTAAAGCGGAAACTAATGCAACTCAGAATTAGGATTATGTTTGAAAAAATGCGTAGGGTTGCCATCGTAGATGGAAATGTAGTGATTTCGAGAGGGCTGTCTACCCGACCTTATATTTCTATCAGCCTTCTAACCAGCTGAATAAGAGGCTTTCTTTGTTCGCCAGCCGACATCGTATTCTCCTAAGTTCCGTACAAGCCTCCACGAAACCTCGGGGCCCGAGGCAAATAAGTCAGGATAGTGGAGCGAGATCCCAACTGACCGGTGCTGTGAC
The DNA here is from genome assembly GCF_010093535.1 of Lindgomyces ingoldianus. Lineage (NCBI taxonomy): Eukaryota > Fungi > Ascomycota > Dothideomycetes > Pleosporales > Lindgomycetaceae > Lindgomyces > Lindgomyces ingoldianus. Next base: position 786,474 of record NW_022985166.1, on the reverse strand, counting down.
GTATAGCCTAAGGCTTTGAGTAGAGGGTAAACTAGTTATGAGTTTATTAATGAAAGGTTGGCTGGAAGATAATTCAGCAGCAGCTTGCTACCCTAGGAGCCGAAGGTGAACTTAGCAGTGAGGGCTGCGTCAAAAGCTGGTTGAAAACGAATGCTAGGTTTCTAACATCATAACCCAACGAGTCTCGATGTGGACCGCATTATGTTCTTGTCACGCCATAATGAGAAGGCTGGCGCCTATTCGAACCAACTCATTCGCCCTAAGGGGTATAAAATAATGATGCCGAAGGCTCCTTCAGCCACGAACACAGCCACGGGCCACCAGCCTTTACTTTTGAAAAGTACCTCCGTACTTTGCAGGTTATCGATAACGATCATGGATCTCTGTGGCTGTCTTGCGATACTCTGCTTGTACAATCTATCTACACGTGAAATATACAGCGATTTGACTATCTCGCTAGGGACGAGGTCACGACATCAGCCCATCCGCCCCTCAGGAGTTAAACACGCCACCACTCCCAGAAATGGAAGCAGGGCTGACAGCAATATGTTTAGTATTGAGGCGAAACGCGTGAAGTCCTGTTCTGCCTTGCCGCTTCTGCTGCTTTCTACGTTTAAAGATCCCCCTGTGGCTGTGCGACCTAGATATGGATGTTTGGTACGCTAAGCCTTCGTCTCCAAAATCTCTACCCCACGAAGTTGTAGGGCTACCCAATCAACTCAAGCTTGATTACTCTACCTTGTAAATAATTCTTTCTTTATCTCAAAGCACCCAGACCCTCGGTGGACAATACATATCGCTTCTCTCATGGCTCACCCCCTGCAAGACACAGCCCTGCAAGACACAGCCCTGCAAGACACAGATGGCCCGCACAGCCGCAACGTCGAGGCAGATGCCAAAGCCTGGGTGCGAAGAGCCCGGTGTGGCTGGTGATGACTCAAGAACCGGTGGGTACTTAGGAGTGTTGGAGGCGAGCTCCGGAGTGATCGAACTGGAAGGAGTGGAAAACATGGCATGTTGAAAGCCTGCTGGACAGGTCTGCATGGAAAGGAGGGTGGGAGGCGAAAAGCCGTATCTGTGGTCTTGGCTGAGAAGATCGGTAGGCTGATCGGACGATTTAATGTCTCCAGAGTTGAGTCATTGGTTCGGTGCAGGGTGTAGTATCGATGCACTCTCTGGCAAAGAGAAATTATATGCTTGGTTCGAGGACGAGCAGCTCCGAGCGACTCTGTGAGATACTGGGATCGAGGCACGCAGAATCCAACTGTATCGTAAATGAGGGACGTTGGGCGCAGCTTTGTAGAGACTCCCTCGCTTCTATCGCCGTCTTTAAGCGATTCAGCTGTTCGTGTCCTCCGATATGTTGAGACAATGTGGGACGCCTCTGTGCAGAAATGTCGGAATTGTTTGCGTTATATGACCAGTGGCTGGGGTGATGAATAGCATGTTAAGCTGGGTGTGGTTGCGATCGGGTTTCCGAATGAGTGTTTCAGTGAGTGAGGCATAAAGCCATACTTTCTTGCATGACTTGGAGGCGTCTTTTAGTGATCGCACTTGCAGACGCGTGACTGGAGTGGTTGTTCCCATCATTTCACGCCCTTTTTTTTTTTTTCATAGGGTGGAGTTGAGTTGATGACCAACCCCATGGTTCGTCTTGAGAGGTGTTCTAAATGAATGTGGGAAGTTGTACTGACATTCTAGGTTGCCCGATACCCAACTGCCAGGAATAACACTCAGGATCAGACCAGAGACTTGGAGGTGAACCATTTCCCCGGTATTTGTCACAATGTTTGTGATAACTTTCCCAACCCAGTGGAGTCTCAAAGACCGAAACTAGCTACCTCTTCGCCTTCCCGCGTAGAAAGAGTTTCTATCAGCGTCCAGATGAAGTGGCGTTTCTGAGGCCTCGGGTTCCAATGGAATGGTTCCTACTGCGAGGGCTAGTGAGTAAATATCATGTAAAAATACATAGGCAAAGATGGGCCAGCTTGATGGGAACACGGCCTCTTTTCCCGCTACTTGCCGGAGTTAAAAGGTCAACCGGAAGGGGGTATCTGGTGCTCGAAGATGCTCCATCACTGGAGATCTTTGCGTAGATCAACACCAAATTTCCCGCGATTTATTTTTCAAATCTAACACAGTGCTGCCAGGTCACGAGGCAACAATGACAGCCTCGGTTGCTCCTGGTTCATCAGAGATCTTTCACGTCATCCCAACTACTTCAGCCTGGTCCACAGTTCCATCTATCAGTGAAAATCATTTCATCACTCCAAACATCCCCACGATAGTGCCATGAAAGCGGAAGCTGCCACTCTGCTTAGAAGGCATCACGAGGCCAACCGCAACATTGTCGACTATCCATCACACCTGGAAGAAGCGTGGGGTTTCCCTCGAGGAACCGGGTGCAGGTGGGTTATGGTAGATCGAACGTTCCCCAATTCTCAGCCTACCTTCGTTTTGGGGCGTTCCTCCACATGTAGAATTCCTTTAACAACACCAAGACAAGGTGAAGCGAGGGCCGATGTCGCCTCCGTTCATGCCCGGAGCGAAAAGCCTGCACTCTCTCAAGCGGTAAACCCAGCGCAAAATTTTGTATTTTCGTTAGATTAATGCCACGGGATGCAGCAAGCAAGACTTGATTGGGCTATGAAAATATCGATTCTTCGTCGCCGGAAGCTATTGTGTCTGGTATCTAATCTGATGATCTAGATCGCCTTGGCAAGCCCGGATGGCTTGCCAAGCCACCCCAAAGGCGCGATTTTCTTGATCTAATCTGATCACCGGGAAGCATTGTTGGCCGCTTTGCACATCATGCACCTTCTCCGCTCCTAGATGTGTATGGACTAGTTTATAACCGCATTATACTTCCTTTTTCCAAGCCAAATCCTCTGCTGGCCACTCCCTTACGCAATCTCACCCCGCAAGGCCAGGTTTGGTTTATTTGTGGGAAGGGAGCAAAAGCAAGTGCTCCAGTCCCGCAGACCCGCCAGCTTCAAGTTATTGCGGTCTTGGCGAGCACGCTTAATGCTAGAAATCGGGTGAGGTCAGGCTTAAAATTCAATGAATTTCGTATGCTCAACGGTTTCAATCTGTGGGCACCATCACTGATTCTTATATAGGGTAGTATGACACGTGTTGACAAAGCGACCAGATGTTCTCTATAGTAACCGCCATTTGTTCGTACCAGGCAGAAGAACCAGCCGCTTCAATAGGTGCGAACCATGCTTGCGACCTGTGAATGGGGATGGCCGGAGATCATGGATCTCGGAGATTGATAGGAACCCGGATTCCCCTATCTGATCTTAGTTGCAAAGCCCTCTCGTCAAATCCTCTCAAATTAATGAACGCAAACATCTAGGCTTCACATAGCCAATTGGCGAGCCTTTCTCTCTATAATCGCCGTTCTAGGGCGTCGAGTGAAAGCGGGCGACCCACAATGCTTGACACACACTTCCCTCTTCGGTTACATTGGACTATCCGGAGTATGAGGCGTATGAACAGCTGGTGTATTTAAGGGTCACGGATGACAGGTCTATCCTTCCACCTGCAGTCCAGGGTTCCAATTTTCCTCTTTTTGATCCCTCCTGAGACGGCATCATGAGTCTTCACGTTTCTCTCGGCCTTGTGGCCCTTGCTCTTTCGGGCACCTCCTCCGCTCTTATTGGATACGGCGTATCTAAATACGACCCACTTTGTGCACACTCCTGCCAACAATCCTTCAAATCAACTTTGTTGACCTGTAGTTCACGCAAAACTGGTGAAGGGGACCATGACAGTGTTAAGACCACAGCCAAGTGTCGCTCTACAAACACACCATGGCTTACTACACTTGCTTACTGCATGAACTCGACCTGCGCCAACTACAGTGTGGAGCCCTGGCAATTGGAGAAGTTTTGGACAGCCAAGTGCACTGGGGATCCAAAGGTTCACCCAAAATGGACGTACGGAGAGGCTTTAACGAAAATAGAGATAGGGGCAAAGTTCCCAACTGTCGGGGCAGAGAAGAATAAGATGCTGAATTCCACGGCTCAAGTGGACCGCGATACATGGGAGGGATATATGGAAACACTCGGTCAAATTGAGCGCTCTGAGACCATTGCTGCAAGAAATGGGTTGGTTCAATGAACTTGCAATAGTTCTTCCTGTGACTGACCCTGTGCACTAGTATTATTCTCCTCGTCATTGGATTCGGTACTCCGATCTTCTTCACACTCTTCGGATATCTTCCCTATATGTCTGGCTTGCTAGACAAGCTTAAACCTCGACTCATCTATCCAGCCTTCTTAGGAAATTACCATGTGCGGGCCCTTCCTTTCGCTCTTGGGAATGCTCCCACAACTGGACAAGCTCTTTACGTCGCGATGTTCATTTCGGTGAACATTATCCTCACCGCCGTCGGATATCAGTCAAGACAGCCGAATATGAAATTTTCGAACCGCTGGGAAGAAATCGTCGACTATGTTGCTTGTCGCACGGGTATCCTTGCCTGTGCGCTCGCACCACTTGTCATTTTGTTCGCCAGTCGCAACAATATCTTACTTTGGGTCACCAACTGGAGTCACTCTACATATATGACACTACACCGCTGGGTTGCTCGCATATTCGCCGTTCAGGCCATCTTGCATTCCATTCTGGAACTGGTTCTTCATCAGGCCACAGGGGAAGCAGCAGCCGAGATGAAGGAATTGTACTGGATCTGGGGCATCGTTGCTACAGTGAGTATTAGTATCATGATGGTTATCTCTACGCTCTTCTTCCGTCGCCTCAGCTATGAAATCTTCCTCGTTCTCCACGTGCTTTTAGCAGTCTTCGTAATCGTTGGAATTTGGTATCATCTTGAGTTTGCATTCAAAAGACGATGGGGATACGAGCAGTGGATATACGCAGCATGTGCGGTGTGGTTCTTTGACCGTATTTTGCGTGTTTCTCGGGTTTTGAAGAACGGGATCCGGAGAGCGAATGTCACAGAGATTGGCGATAACATTGTCCGCGTTGATATCAAAAATGTTCGATGGGGCACGGAGCCTGGACAGCATACCTACGCATACTTTCCAACTCTAAATCCTCTTCGCCCTTGGGAGAACCACCCATTCTCTGTCATTCCAACGGCCCTCCTTTCGTCCCCGAGCAAGAGTCCAATAGAATTCCCCGTCGATCCCCTTCCCTCGAAGCATTTGGGATCCAACGACGATATCGAGAAGATAGGCGCAGTCTCGATCCTTACGCAATCCACCCTAGGAGGAAATACGGCAGGTGTGAGCCTCTATGTGCGCAAGTCCGCAGGATTGACCAAGGCGCTTGCGACAAACAGCTCACTGTTTACACTGCTTGATGGCCCCTACCAAAATAGCTCGCTCTCCGCTATACTGAAGACTGATCGGCTAGTGCTTATCGCTGGTGGGATTGGTATCACGGCTGTTCTGCCTTTCATTGCCCGTCATCGAAATGTGAAGCTGCATTGGAGTGTTGCCAGCAATTCGGATGGTCTTGTAAAGGATATGGACGCTGTTTTGAAAACTGTCAAAGAGAGGGATATCAGAATCGGATCTAGGTTAAATCTTGCATCGCTTCTGGACGATGAGGAAATTGCGGGGTGGGCTAGAGTCGGTGTCGTTGTTTGTGGGCCTGGTGGACTGTGCGACGATGTGAGGAAGTTGGTGTGTCACAAGGGACAAGCAGGCAAGACGGTATGGGAATTGGATGTCGAAGCATTCTCATGGTAGTAGTCCCCTTTATCCTTCTCTGCCGCATGTCCCCACACAACGTCAAACACTATTACGGTAGAGTCTGTCGCACGTGACTTTGGCTCGCGTTGACACTGGGTCAAGAGTGTGAGCCTTGACTCACTAATTTCCTGCGTAGGAGTAGCGAACACTTAGTTAGCACTAGCGCTATTTTATTCCGTATATAATCACCTCAGAGCTCCTCAGACCAAATCTCAGACTTGCACCTTCGCTCAATCTACCTAGTTTAGTTCTCACCACCTAATTGACTATTCACAACTCCATTTGCCCTCCATTAACCGTCAGCTCCATAACTAACTGTCTATCCGTAATACATCTTGCTTGGATCGTATGCAGCTCCCGTGCTAAACTACCCTGTTCTGTTTCCCTTTGGGTGACAAGATGCGGCCCTATCTCCAGAACCCAAACTTCAGCCATATTAAATCAGAGGTTCATTTGCGGGTGACTGTTATCCCTTTCGGCGCTTCTTTTCATTCCTCGTTTTAGTAAGCCATGGCTGGGAATCACAAGTTTCTCATAAAACGAGCTAGTCTAGTGATACCCCAATCACAATCTTCCCCTAGACTCACTCCACCTTCTCGTACATCCCAAAATCTTCTACTCCCCGACCCACCTGGCGCCTTACTAAATTTCGACTCTAGTCCTATAGTAACGCGAGTGCAGGTGAAGCACACAACCACCATACATTGGGAGATGCAGTGCTTCTTCCCCCCCTTCCCCTAACATCTTTCCATCTCTCTCTCGTATCATCAGGCACAACTCACATCGTATTCTCCAAGCTTCCGCCCATCCCCTCTTATTGCGATGCCAAGATATACCCATGATGTCCTCGGCAAATTTCCTCTTCTTCTCGCACAACCAATAGCTCCCTCTGTAGAACGAGACTAAGTAGAGTCAAGCATCCGCGCGATGCATGCAGCCCTCACCGTTCAATCCTTCTCGTGTACTGTCTCAATTGTGCTAGCCGCTTAGTTCAATATGTCCCTGGATCCTTCGACTTCGTATATACACGAATGCGAGCTCGAAAAAAATATATATATAAAGCGTGGCGTCCATCGCCCTACGACTTACTCATCCCTTCCCGAGAAACTCAAACCTGGCTCTCGGACGGACCTAGCTTGGCGACGACTCAGCAAGCATGCTTGGGAAAGCGTGTTGGAGTATAGTTGCGCTCGCAATCGGCAAGGCATGCGGGTCAATAATAAACGAGTCCGCCTTTTTACCCGACAACATTATTACGAGAGATGTCGCCGTTCTCGGCGGCGGGGCTTCCGGAACATACGCTGCCGTCCGCCTTCGTGAAGACTTTAATACTAGCATCGTAGTGATCGAACAAAAAGCTCGTCTCGGAGGGCATGTCGACACGTACACTATCCCTGGGATCAACACCTCCGTCGAGTATGGAGTTCAAACATACTTTCAATACGGCGCTGCAACGGACTTCTTTGCACGCTTTGGAGTCGAAATCGGTGTTTTTCCTCGGCGAAGCCTCACTCCCATCAATGTCGACATTTCGAACGGTGCGTTGCTGTCCGCATACACACCGCCATCAATGGGTGCTACGGGAGACGCACTGGCAACCTGGGTCAACCTTACCGAAAAATATGAGTCTATCATGGAGCCCGGATACTGGAATTTTCCGGCCGGGCATGCAATTCCTCCGGAGCTGTTGCTCCCCTTTGGCGAATACGCAACCAAGTATAACCTTGCGGCTGCAGCGCCCCGGATTATGGCTGTGTCGAATGTTGGTATTGGAGGATTGAAGAAAGTCCTTACCCTTTATGTCATGCAGGCGTTCGGCGCACCTATCGCTAAAGCTACCAGTCTGTTTTCTCCAAAAGGAAACTCGAACAGCTTGTTATATCAGCGCGCGTATGATTTGCTGAAAGACGACGTACTGTTAGAGAGTCGTGTAGCGGAGGCATCAAGGGAATTGTCGGGAATCCGGCTTGTAGTAAAGAGGGAAGACGGGACGACGTGGCTCATCAAGGCGAAACGCCTGTTAGTCACGGCTCCACCGAGCCTACCAAATCTAGAGCCATTCGATCTTGATAAGCAAGAGAAGGCGGTTTTCAGCACATGGACCCCAACGTGGTCTTTCGCCGGTGTACTCAAGGTCCCATGTATTCCCGAGAACTACTCCGTAAGCTACATATCCTCAGCCTCTCTGCCATCAGATCACCTTGCCTTGAGGGATTACCCATTTACGCTCCGATTCGACTCCACTGGACCATCTGGCCTCGGACTCTTTCGCGTTCTGTTCGCGACGAACTACACCATCACTCATGCGGAGGCGAAGGTCACCATTTCGGAGAGTGCACAAAAGTTAGTAACCGCCGGTACATTTAACACGACTTCTGATTGCAAGGTCGACTTTGTTGCATTCACAGATCATAATTCCATCCTATGGCGGCAATCTGTGGAGCAAATAAAGGCAGGTTTCGTCCAAAAGTTGTATGCGCTTCAAGGGCATCGAGCAACGTGGTATACAGGGGGCTTGTTCGGGTCGGATTATACGTCTACTGTTTGGGCGCTTACTAGTACAGTGCTGCCAAAGCTACTCAAAGGCTTGTGACGACACCTTCACAAGATGGCAGAAGAATCTTGCGAAGGCATAAATCTGCTTTTTGGAGTCTCGCTTATCGTGTCAACCAGGAAATTGCATCGGCATATCACCATATTGTTGAGGATGGTATGTGATAGATTATATTCGTCGTACAAATTCCCCCCAACAGCCTAGTATGGTGCACGTTGCCCGATATTTTCAGCATCACTGCAATAAGCCTACTTCATCCTCACACTCCCAAAACCTCTAATTCCCTCTTCGTGTCATCCTTCTCTTTTTTAGGATCAATACTTGGGCACCAATAATCCGCCACACAATTCCCACGCGGTCCATCATCCTCCCTAACCCGAATCCCCGTCTGTCCATCCCTAAAGCAGACAAAATGTTCCGCATCCAAAGTCACAGTCCCTGCCAACTGGCCTTTCTCCAACGCATCAGACCCTGCCGGAATTTCCGTTGCAAACATCTTATCCCTCCAAACTTTAACTCTCCATTTCACTCCCTCCCAGGCACTCGCTGGGTCGCTGACGACGGCAGCATGGTCGGTCTTTGGGTCTTTCTCGCCGACCAGTTCGCTTGCATTAAGAGGCTGGCGGAAGTATGCTATTGCGGTGAAGTTTGCACCTGTGGTGCCTACACTGCTGTTCCGCGGGACGCAAGATACGAGATAGATGTTGTGGGTAGAGGTTACGACGGCGGCGGGAGTGTTGGCAGGCGCAGGGAAGGTGGAAGCAATGTGTGAGAGGCAGCCGAGCAGCACAGCCGCGGTGAGGCCTTGAAACAACATAGCTTTTAGATCTCAGGAGCTACACAAGAGATCTAGTCAATGATAGTAGATCGGGCTAAGGAGGAGGGTACAGTACAGGTACTAGACGGAAGTGATCAGCAGTCGGCCAGGTTGTATTTATTCGCACTCCCAGATCCCGAATTCTTGCGAATAGCCTACCCGGCGTTGAAAATTCTTCTTATATTTTTACAATCTAATCCAATAAGAGAAAACATCATCCGAACGTTCGATACTCATAGTATTTGCGTTGTTTGTGCTACTCGAATTCGCGGCCAATACCCGTAAATTAACGACCCCGCTCTCCACGTGCACTCTCCAAACCAAGACGCTAAAATAAGATGTCTAGTCTCGGCGATTCATTAGGTGGTAATTAAATAGTGATGTGAGCACAATTCGGGGAATGCAGAAATTGGGAGAAGCAATGAGGAATACGATGAACGAATATGGGGAGGAATGTACCGCGACGCCACCTGGGAGAATGGTTGTACGGAAGGAAGGAATGCCCGGAATGGGAATCATTGCGTATCATGATGGCATGGTTCCTGAAGATGGCGATCCTTTCTGCCGGGATTGAGAAGTGCCGGCAGGGCTGAAGCTTGTCTGCTGTGAAGTGGGCGGTCCAGACCTTGAGGCTGAATTTCGAGAGGTTGAGTTTTGTCCGCGAGCTTTTCCTAGTTGAAATCTTTACAAAGTTAGCACTAGGAAAATAGATATAGGTACAAACTTCTTTACACTTAGGTTAAATATACCGTAGCTAATAGAGGTACCGTTTCCTCGTAGAATCACTACAAATACCGCAAGAATCCCTCATTTGAGCATGAACCACGAGCAATTCGATAGTGGATGAAACAGTCAATTCGGAATTTGCGCGACTAACAAAGCTTCCGTGGTAGAAAGACCTTTCAAAATCAGGTCTTCGATTCCTCTTCATTCTTTTCCCCTATCCCTGCGGCGAATACGGACAGGTATATTGCCCAGCGGCCGCACAGTTCCATACGCAGCTCGTCTTACCGGAGGTATTTGTCTCTCTGCGGCCCCCACATTGCACAACTCCATCTCATACTCGCTCAGCAATACCGAGAGTGTGCTGATTTGCACTGCTTTTGCAAAGTGCCGACCAGGGCACAGGTGATGACCACCACCAAAGGTGACATGCAACGCCCCAATTCCCTCCATGCTAAACCTTCCAGAGCCTATCCTACTCACTTCTACCGTCTTCGGCTGGTCTCGAGATAACTTTTCCGGGATCAGGAAACGTTCCGCCCAAAAGTCTTCCAACGGTCTCTCAACCGTCCTTGGCCGGGCTCGCGACCACAGCTCGGTATTCATAGCAAGATCGTGCGAGAAGATCATGACAGAAGTTCCTTTGGGTATGACCCAGTTTTCATCAAGTTTGAAAAGACCTCCTTCGTTCGTTCGAATTGCGCCCGTTGCCATCCGGAGTCGTCCAATTTCAGTGTGCATGGATTGAAGGATTGGAATGCCGCTCAATGCCGCAAAGTCATAGGACCCGGAATTGGCGTCGTATCGCTTTTCAACTTCGGACGTGAGGTGCATTACTAGATCTGGATTTCGAAGGGTCTCGAAGATATACCAGAACGTCGAAGGCATGGTGTTCGAATTCGATCTATTCATGCACATCAGCATACATATGTCTGGTTCAGGAATGTCCATTGAAATATCAACGCAGCACATACCCTTGCATTATTGCCATCGCCTCAGATGCACGTGCATCGTCATTCATGCCCGCAATTTTCGCAAGGACACTGTCTCGATGCTGGAAAAATTTTGATCCCATATTTTGGTCCCATGAAGGATCCTCCTCCCCAAGCTTGGCGAAATCATCGCCTTCGTGGACAGACTGAAGCCATTTCTTGATTTTCTGGCGTAGGCGGTCTCTAGCTGCCCACGCCGATGGGATCATGAAACGAGGCAGGCCACGGGTGAAGTTCTCAATATTACTATCGAATTTCCAGAAGTCCTGTACGAGATCAGGGTAGTCTTCTAAGATTACTGAACCAAATAGAGTTTCCATAGTCGCGCGAGTAATTTCTACCTGGAAAAAAGACCACAGGTCCTGGATTTCGACCCATCGTTCGACATTAAACCTTTTTTTGGCAAGATTCCGACGGAGAATCGCAATGTATACTTCGGCAATGGATGTCAAGGATGTACCCACAAGATGGAGGCGAGGAACGGTCAGATGCGCGTAGTCGACTTGCTCACTGTCCGTTCGTCCACTGCCAACTGCGCCGTAAATTTCCAACACCTCTTTTGGAGACCCCATGACCTTGTCAAATACTTGAACGTGGAGCGCCGTCGGAGTCAAAGTTTTGCTTGATTGGAAAATCTTTTTGACGTGGTTCGCATCTCGAACGACTAAGAAAGAGAGCGGGCCAGCTCGAACAACAAAGGGTGCAAGGCGCCCATATGTATTACTAAACATCGATTAGCAAGGGCAGAACAGAAAGCTGAGATTCTCACATGATGTTTGCAAAGAATTTGGGAGGTCCTTGAGTCAAGAGTGCGAAAACATGGTAAAGCCCCGGTATCGAGTAGGGGACGGTTGGTGGTGTCTTTCCGGAACTATTGATTCGCGCAGTCCGGTGGAACAGGAAACTTGATAAGGCATACGTTGACAGGGGGATTGTGGCAATGATGACTATGATTAGGAGCAGCTGGTTCTGGTAGAGCAGTGGATGCTCAAGAACGGAGGGCAGTTGCATGTTAGTACGGGCCGAGTTAGAATTAATAGCCTCAAGTCAAGTGGTTGGGATCTCTTACCTAGCATATAGGGGAAGGTAGGTTTATGATTGTTAAGAGAACGATCCAGCTAGTCGTTAGGGGCTGTCCCTGGAAGAGGCTAAATTGCTGACGGGTTTGGATCGGCATGTTTTAGGGCGCTGTGAATGGCTGACTGGGATGATCCTCGGGGTCGGTGTCTGATGGGGAAAGCCTCCGATATGTCGGTCGTGCTGGGGTCGTGGAAAGTGTGGCTCGGTTTTGGAATCTGCCTCTATCGTATTCAAAAATCGGTGCAATGCTTGGCGTCACCCTCGCCCTTTTTTTCGCGCGCGTATTTTGCTAGCAAACTGCAAATTGCCCTATGCAGCCACAAATCGCCCTATAATATTAATTAGTTAGGTAAAAAAGATAAGGCTATTTAAGTACATGTAACAGGCTATACTAACAGCTTTTCTAGTGTAATAGGACCCCATGTTTCAAGCTCACAGCGTTGCTGCCGCGCTAACGCGCTAACGCGTCCTAAACCTCTAACCTATACCTCTTATCCACAAGCAAGGATTAAGTAGTTGTACTAGGCTTAATATTTAGCACTTTCTCTTACTAAGATAGCCTGTTAAAGTAATTACTAACTATAAAGACTGCTCTAAGCAAGCTATTTATAACATTAAGAAGAATCTTAAGGCGTTTAGCACTACTTAAAAGCCTTTAACAGCAACACTTAGGCAGCCTATTAAAATAGGCGCTTAAGACGCTAACACGCTTTATAATAAGCTAATGTAGAGCAGGTAGATGTATTAGAATAAAATTTACTACTAGTTACTTATAGAAAGAGGTGTTTACATTAGTTAACTAACTATCTTATAGTTCTTAAAGTAAAAGGGGTAGAGTAAGTGTACCTTACAGCCTTTCTTAATCTATTATAATAAGCAACTTTATAAGATGTTCTACTAAAGCCTTAGGCAGTTTACTGCTAATAACCTCTGTTTTATTAACAAGTCTATTTTTAACAAGAAAACTAGCTAGAGGCACCACACGTACACGCTAGTAGGCTATAAAGCGCAATATACCTAGGAAATAAAGCAAGGGGCTACTTAGGCAATTCTACCTGTGTACACTGTTAACAGCTACCTACCCTGCACTAGTATTAAAAAGGGTTACTTTGCCTACAAGAATTTTAAAGATTAGATCTAAAACGCGCTTCTGCTAACTCTCTAGACAACATACAGCTTTAAACTAATAGTTGTAATTATAGATAACATCTCTATCTATTAGAATCCTAAGGTTGTTAAGATAATTAAATAGGATAGTTATATTATACACTTTCTGCTACTATACTTGCCTAACTTTAACTTAATTAAGCTTATATTTAAAGTACTTAAGGCGTAGATCTAGCAAAATTATAGGTATATTTAAGTGTGTTTCTTAAACTTTAGCAACTTTCTATAGGCGTGTATTTAGAAAAGTAAATGTAATAAGTTTACTAGGAAACACTTTAAGTACTCTATAAGCAGATTATATATAGAAAAGGCTTAATTAGTAGAGGCTAGGCGCAAGATAGCAAGGTAGAGAGGGTAGATAGAAAAAGGCAGGCTGTAGAGGGTAATAGTTTAATATAATTTTACATAAAAGCTTGCTAACCTTCCTCTGCTTATTTGTTGCTAACTATAACAATCTACCTTAATTACTACCTGTTAGCCCTGCTAGAGCCACTGCAGCCTAGTAGTATTACTTGTAGCAGCAGATATCCTTTTATAAGTGTTAAATAACTTTATCTTTAAGCTTAAAAAGTTTACTAATAGCAAGTTTATAAAGCTTACTACTTACAGCTAATATTTTTTTTAGATTTTTAATAGTTTACTTTTACTTGCTTACTACCTCTACTGTGTAAAGGTAGTCCTTTTAGTTATCTTTTAGCTGCTATTTAACTAGCTACTTAAAGAACTCTTTTATAGTACTATAAAAGTTACTACTATTAGCAACAAAGCTTAAACTAATAGTAATAGGCCCTAAAGTAGCAGCACTAGCTAGGGTAAGAGGCCTCTAAAAAACTAGCTGTAGGTAAAGCAAGTACTGCGCAGTAATAGCAGGGTAGCTACTAGCTAACGCAGCAGCAGGGTATGCAAAAGGTAGAACAACTTGCAGAAACTAGGCGCTAAAAACACCTATATTTTGCTAAGATCTAATTTATTTGCAGTAAGCAAGCTTTATTTACTACTACTTATGTTACTAATTTTTATTTTACTGCGCTTAAATCTTATTCTTTTTTTACTGCCTGCGCCTTTAATTCTTCTTACTACTATTAGAGTTGCTTAAGTTGTTATAACGCCTATGTTTTTTTGCCTTTGCCTTCCCTCTGTTCTTAGCAACTTTAAGCTAGTTACTAGTTAAACCTTACTAGTGCTTAACTAGGCTAATTAGAGGCTAGCTTATATAAACTCTATTTTTGCTATTAAGGCAGGTAAGCGCCTATAACTTAGAGTTAACTAGTTAGATCTTAAAGTGCTTACTGCTTAAGTAGATATAACACTAATAGGTAAAGTTATTATAGTTCTTAGTGCAGCACTTTTACATGCAGTAGATCTAGCTTTTTAACTTAGCTTATAATTTAAACTACTTTTAGCGCTAAGCAGCCTTTATCTTGTTTATTAATTGCCTCTTGCGTTTAGAGGTAAACTAACTAAGAGTTACCACCTCTAGCTAGTTAGAGGATAGATTATTAAATGCCTAGCCACGTAAAAAAGCCTTTTTAAGTAGCTTACACTTTACTTAAACTTCTACCTTAAGCTCTACTTACTTATTTAGTAACTCTCTCTTAACAGTAATCTAATAGTCTATTACTTTAAAAAGTTAGTAGCTCTTAGTTAAGCTAAAATTATTAAGGTTAACAGTAATAAACTTAGCGCTCTTTTTACTAGTAAGCTTAAACTTTACTGCGCAGCTTACTATCTTATAGGTCTTACTTTTTACTGTTAAGGTAGAATTTTTAATTATTTTTTTAACTATCTTCTTTATTTAAAACATAGAGAAAACCCCTTAAGTCTCTACCTTTAGTAGCTATAATACTACCCTCTTGCTGTTTACATATAGCTTATATAATATATCTAGTTACTAAAGGTATTTAGTTAGCAGTAACAACACCCTAGCCTAAGCCTTAGGGCTACTTATTAGAAGATGTATTAGTAAAAATATTGCTCTAGGCGTAATTAGTAGTAACAACAGTAGGTTCTGCAACTCTCCTAGAGCAGCACTAACAGGCGCAGAGCTCCCCTAGGTACCCGCTAAGGGACCCACTTTAGGTAGTGCTTAAAAGCTTACCACCTTACGCGTTTTTAGTTAACTAGTCTTCTTTTAAGCCTTTAATATAGCCTTTAAGGCTATTATTAAGGCCTTTTTTGCAGCTGTTTAAATTAGTTGTTGTTAAGCCTTTTTAGTAGCTCTAGTTGCCCTCTAAGGCCTCTTACTAGCTATGCTACAACACTAGAAAAGTTGTTAGTATAGCCTATTACGCGTAGTTAAATATCTTTATCTTTTTAACTAACTTTAACTAAGGACCTAGAGCAATTTAGTGGCTGCACAACGCGTTTTGCAGTTTACTAGCAAAATACGCGCGCGAAAAAAAGGCAAGGGTGACGCCAAGCATTGCACCGATTTTTGAATACAATAGCTTGCGAGGTTGCTCACCCGAAATCGTTATCGATAGACCGCGCCATGAACATCTTTTCTGCCACGCTCTCTCTATAAAACATGGCCCACTCATTCCATAAAGTCACCGTCAGTACAAGGCAGCAACATGCAAAGCTAATGCGATGGATGGAGCCTGCTTGTGGAGCAACCGACATTTTCATTTCAATCAATCTTCACTGCTTCCTCTTTTCGGAGAAGTACTTTCTATTCTCACTAAGGCGGAGCATGACAGGGGGATTTTAGTATATATAATTATTTTTTCTCCCTTTTCGCAGCGTGTGCGATTCTAGAAAGATATTTAATTGATCCATCTGCCCTTTCATGTTCCGCTTCGGGTGTTACCAAGCGGTACCGCCCAGGCCTCTTTTTCGGCCATTCAGCCCACATCCACGCCCACCGCGGCGTGTTTGCCTCAACTCCTTGATCTGAACTAAGGCGCTCTTGCTCATACGATTCGGCTAAGCATCACTGCCGGAATTGGAAAGCTTTGGTAGAAAAAAGAGTCCGCATTCAGGTGCTTGATACGATCCCAAGCCTCATCAGAGCCTAGTTCAACTACGATTGGGCCGTCTTGGGGAATTTCTGCAATGCTTGATATCATCAGTACGGTTCTCCAATCGTAAAGGCTGCCACCTCGCTTCAATACTACAGCTGAACAACGCGGCTTGAAAGAAGGCAAAACGCTCTAAGCCTTAACAAAAGAAAGAGGATTTTGCCTCCCAAAGCTAAAAGGTCGAGTACGCTATGGACAGCAGGGGCGTCTTCCTTTCCAAGGGCTCCAAGCATGAATCGAGCGGCCCATATCCTCCTCGCTTTTCTCCTGATGCATGCTCAGCTCATCGACAGTGCCTCACCTCGCTCTCTTCTATCGACTCACATCCGCAGGGACGATGACGGAATTCCTCCCTCACCGCCTTGGGTGTACCCAAATACTATCAAACCTACACCGAAATGCATGGCGCTGACGCTGTCTGACGACTGTCCTTTCTCAACATCCTCCTCCATCAAATCGTGCTCGGCCGAGAAGTGTACAATGACATTTATCGGATCATGTATGCAAAAGGGTACTCTGGTTGATAAAAGTTGTTTCTGCACCGACAAGTTGAACGAGCGGAGTTGCTCAGCTTGCTCGGGCACGCGAACCCGTACCCAATATCTCTCATGGCTGAACAGCACCTGTGGAGACATCACGGGCTGGCATGGACTTTCCAAAAATTGGACAAGTACGATACCGGAGCTTAATCTTGTTTGGGTTGGAAATCGGACTTCTAGCTCGTCCTCGTACTACCAGTACTCGGCCTACCCCTGCATATCTACTCAAGGTTGCAATACTACATACTTTCCAGGATGGGATCCTAAGCCGAACTCATTTTGCAGGAACTTTAATGATTCCTTATGGAATCCCAATATCTACAACGCCACCGAAGCTGCAGCCGCAACTTTCCGATATGTCAACAAGACATACTCTCCATGGTTCAACCCTAAGTACTCTGCCGACAAGTACGACCCTTTACTAGACTCGGGATTATACCTGGACCTAAATGCGTTTTGCAAATCGGTATATCCTCCGAGCGAGGACTCTTGTGGCTCTGGTGGTCTCCATTCAAGACTCCTCCTGTGGGCAAGCACGAAATGTAAACCCCCTCAAGGTTTCGGTTGGACGGAGAATTGGAAAGACGACCTTGCGATCCTGAATTCAAGCTTCGTGGAGAAGAGCACGCTACCATCTCTAGTGAACACTCCAGGTTCACAAAGGTGCTCAAACCATATTAACACAACCATGAGCAAGTGTATATCCCAACGCTGTAAGGAGAGTACTTGTGCTCAGATTGTCGACGCGATCGGGCTCTCCTGTTTCTGCAAGGAGATGGATCTGCCGGAAAAATGCAATCCTGTCGGTGTTGAACGATCTGCGGAATTCCTCTGGTTAAACAGCACTTGTGCGTCTGTGGCAGCATTCCCAGGATTACCGAAAGGGTGGGAGGATAGTCTGCTGAAAATGAACTCAACGTATGGCGCTCCTACAAACTTCACCACCTGGCCTAAGTGCGCAAACGCCAATAACTGCGGGACGAACTTGAATACAATAGTCACGAACTGTACACAGAACCTATGCAATATTAATCCTCAGACGGGACTATGCACCTCGATTTTGCCTGGCGTAAATCCAGCTTGCTATTGCTCCCCAAGTAAGTGTCTGCTTTCCTCCATACACTGTCACATAGCATGCTATCATATAAGCGTGGAATAAAAATAGAGTAGACTTCTACCTATTAAATCCCTCGCTAGAATTAGGAAGAATGTTAACAAGATGTAAATTTATGCCCTAAAATCCCCTTACCCCTGCTATGCTCCACGCTAGGTAAAAGACGCGGTACTATCCTTACACTGTGCTAACTGTAAGCAGTAAGCTTTGAGAGAACCTGTAATACAGACTGCAAATTGTCCTGGGAACGAGAGCAATACCTGAACTGGATGAATACTACCTGTGGTCTTGTTTCTTCTTGGCATGGACTACCGAGTAATTGGGTTGACCTTCTTCTTGTCCAAGACTCCGAGCTTCTTCCTTGGAATTGGCGCATTCGGATATCATATCTAACAACTGGATCAAATAACTCCACAAGCTCCACAAGTCAAGGCCGGCATTGTCCTTCTGCTTCGAGCAAGCTGGCAGCTTTTGCGGTAGTCAATGTTGCAATGCTTGTTCTCATCCCGATACTAGGCCGGCGCGATGTGATGAAGAAGATTACTTTTGGCACTCTCGGTCACCGGGCATCACTCATGTGGCTTGTCACAGGACCATTCACTGTGCTTCTCCACATTGCAAGCAATGCGATCGCCGCTCTTATAATCAAGCGTACACCTGGGTTCGGTTCCGTTGAAATTGGTCAACTTATCTTACTTTGGTGTACCCGGCCGAGACTTGCTTGGATGATTGTTGCCCTAATCCCTTTCCAAGCCTCGGAGGAAATCTACTTTTCAGTTGCTTCCTCAACAATGATCGCAGAAGTAATTCTCCAGACACTTGGGGGATACTACATGGGAGTTGCTACAAACTATGCCCGACGTCAAAAGTTCTACCAACGGAGTCGCCTCGCAAAAACACCGAAGGGTAGAGACGCGATGATTATGTACGCGGGTTCCATCATGTGGCTAAGTATCATCGTCATCGCAATCGCAACGTGCGTTTGGTCCCTGCTTGGGCTGAGTAATTTCGTTGCCTCCGTCGCATTCGCCATTCGAGGTTTAGATAGACAGGCTAGAAAACGTTCAAAGATTGCGGAATATCAAGCGAATCAGCTGGCTAGTCAGCAGAGCATCTCTAGCACACGATACAGGACCACTGGGCTTGATAAAAAGTTTCCGAATCTTGACAACGAGGCTGTTAGAATGTGTAAGAGCATTCAAATGGACATGAATAACCTAAGTCGATTCTGGAAGCGCGTTGAGACATACGTAACAAAAGATATGAAGGCCATGAGAGCCGCCCAGCGGACAGAACGAGCCCGAGAAAAGGGAAAGAGGAAAGGAAATAGGACGCAAGGCCAGAATTATCCACAGGATGAGAACTCTATCAATAACACAACGCGTACACTTGTGACAGATTCTATGGATCAGGCTTACGCAACATGGTACAACACTCCGGAATCTCAACGTCTTAAGATTCATCGATTGAATGAGGTATTTTCCGCTAAAGAGACTTGGGTACGGCAGAATAAGACTGCCATCTTGAATGAACTGGATGCAACGGAGCGTCGACTCCAGACATACCGTGTATCTCTTTCAGAAGTCGATGCAGAAATTAGATGTCTAGACAACGTAATCCGCCTTTTTGCAACATCAGGCTTCCAGTCACGTTCACATGATGGATATTGGCGGGCCCGTCAATGTGATGAAGCTCAGTACCTAAACGCTCTTCTCGTTGCCGGAAAAGCTAAGGGAGAGCAGTATTATCCGCCATACCCGAAAACAAATTGGAAGCCCTCCCGGCGGGAAGTTGGCATCCTGCAGTCATTCAAGGACAAGAAACTGTCTTATGCAAAACTACGGGCACAGCTCATCGGCCCATGTCTTCAGGCTGAGGAAGGAAACGATCGCTCTCAGGTCACATTAAAGAGGCTCGTTGAGAACGAACAGCTGTACTTGACATGTCTAAAGGAGCTACGCGCCGTCGTACTTCCTCTGCCAGCTGCGTGTGCAACGTTTACCCGGGATTGCAAAATGCTCATCTCCATCTGGACAAAGCAAAAGGCCAAGAGAGAAGCCGAAAAAGTAGAAAAACAAGATGGGAACTCCCTGCTAAAGAAAATTGCTATTCGAACCATTGCGGGAATGATCGGGTGCTCTATCGCCCAGTGGATATGGTGGGTTGGGTATATTAAGGTCGCCGGTGATACGTAAGTATTCAGAAAGCATGATACTTGAGACTTCTAATGAGGTTGAAGGTACTGTCCGCCGAAGCTCGGAAAGATTGCTGTTATCTGGACCCTTTTCTCGCTTCTGGGTAAGTCAATCTCCAGTTTACAGCAATGTTGTCGGAGTGTGCTGATTTTGTCGTTAGGTGGCATGGTTGGGGGTAGCTTCTGATGAATGAAAGATAACACACTTTACTTCGGTAACGAGCATTACTTCACAAGAAGTCAAAAATCTTTCCTAACCAGTTGCCTCTCAAATTATATTGACATCTATCCGAATGTTTTCCGCACTTCGCTTCGCAAACAAGTTCTAGATCAACCGAGTACTTAACTATGAATAACCTCGCCTACGCTATCCCATCTAACACCTCCCAAGGTCGTTCATCCGCACAATAAGCCTATCATCATTGGATTTTTCAATTTTCAAAAGTACCATAGCTCCAGAAATGTTACAATTTAGTTTTTTTGATAGAGGTGCATTCGAGCTTCTCGAGTGTTTTCCTTGGCTTGGCAACGATGACACCATGGGCATACCGATTGCGCAATTGGCTTCCACCAACAACGCTCCAACAATACCTCTTTAGTGCTCAACACGGGACGCCAGGCGCAATTGACGTGATAGAGGGTTATAAATCAACACAGGCGCGAGGTATAAGTGCCCCCTCCATGTTGTTAAAGTGTGCAAGTATATAAACTCTGAGCAAGGTAGTTTAATTTGAAGATCTAGGATACTTCTTCAAGGCTTCCAACGACTTGGCATCTTGCTACCCAATCCAATTCTGATCCCGATTCTTGCATAATCGTCATGGCTCCTGGTGTCATCGAGACCTCCACCGAAACCCAGACCGAAGTCGCCCCCAAGACACTCAAGGTTTCCAAACCACTGCAGCCGAGCGGCGCATTGGAGAGGTATGAATCTTTTGACGTGACGCCTGTGATTGGAACCGAGTATCCAACGCTCAAAGTCACCGAATTACTCGATGCACCCAATGCAGATGAGCTGCTCCGGGACCTCGCCATCAAAAGTAAGCCTTGTTCCGCTTGCTTGCAGGACCGTTATACTAAGTAACCGTCAGTTTCTCAGCGCGGTGTGGTCTTCCTGCGCGCACAAAACGATCTAACCAACGAGCTCCAAAAAGCTCTAATTCAACGACTAGGCGAACTCACCGGAAAGCCGGAGACCTCCAAACTCCACATCCACCCGATTCTCAACAGTGAGCGGGAACTCGGCGGCTCCGACCCAGAAATCAGCACCATCAGCTCGGTCCAGAACAAAAAGTTCTACAAGGGCTCGCAATATGATTTGAGCAAGCGAATCCAGAGCTCAGCACAATGGCATTCCGATATTGCATTTGAGCCTGTGCCCGCTGATTATACAAGTTTGCGATTGACGCAGTTGCCCAAGACGGGCGGCGGTATGTCAAATCTTCCCTCAGTCATATATTATTAGATTACTGATGGGCTGGTGCGGCTAGATACATTGTGGGCCTCTGGATATGAATTGTATGACCGGCTATCCACCCCATATCAACACTTCCTCGAGGGCCTCACCGCCACCTTCGCGCAACCCGGATTTAACGAAGTGGCGGATCGAGCAGGCTTCAGACTCTACGACAAGCCCCGCGGCGCCCCGGAAAATGTTGGCACGGATCTGAGTGCCATTCACCCTGTGATCCGCACAAATCCGGTTACAGGCTGGAAATCCATTTTCCCTGTTGGTGGCCACGTCCGCCATATCAACGATGTTACAAAAGAAGAAAGTGATGCGTTGTTGAAATGGTTTTTGAGGCTGCTGCAGGAGAATCATGATTTGCAGGTTAGGTTTCGGTGGCAGAATGAGAATGATCTTGGTGAGTCGAACTTTCCCACCGTTTCCCTGTACATCCGACTGCGATGTGCGATGAATGCATGGGTTCTGATGTTTTGATAGCAATCTGGGATAATCGGAGTGTATTTCACTCGGCAACTTTTGATTATGAGGGCCAGGGCGAGCGGTTCGGGAATAGGGCTGTGGGGTTGGGGGAGAGACCTTTCCTTGATCCAAATAGTAGTACATCAAGGAGACAAGCGCTGGGGCAAGTTGAAGCATGATTGGGTGAAGATGGAAGTCGCGGTCACGTATTGAAGGGTTGGTAAGATGGAGATTTGGTCTAGAATTGGATGAGAGACGACGTTCTATCACATAATGTGAAGCAAAACAAGCCTAAGGTCTACCTATTAAATATGTTACCAGACTTAGGGAAGCGCCAACATGTGTGAATTTCTGTCCCTAAATACGCCCGTCATGTTCGCCAAGTTTACATCGGTTGAAAAGATCTTCTACATCCGAGTACCAGCCTACAACTTCGTCCCACGCAAACCCTCCGTTTCTTCACGCAGGAAGAAACTCCATGACTTTCTCTTAAGTAAACCATCATGTCTTCCTACGCTAAACGCACCGATTTCTAACCGATGCGCAGAGAGGTCTATGTACTAGCCCGCAGCACAAATACCTAAATACAGACGTAGTATCAATTTTCTGAACTCTTGACCGAAAGCAACCTCAGGCTCAGCCCGCATCCATCCAGCACCCCCACCCCTACTATATCGCAAGCCCCGCCCCACTCTTCTTAACAAGGCCAAAGTCAAAACGCCACAGAGCCGAAACGTGCCATATGCCATCTCCACAAATGTCGCCAACGATTCCAAACTCCGCCTGAAATAACCTGCACTGTGCCTCCACCCTCATCCGCCACCTACCCGGATCGCCATTTCAACTCAAATCTAACCCTCCACCTGCCTAAAAACTCCATCTCTCAATGTGTGATTCCCTAATTCCCCGACCCTATTCCCAACAAGGAAAGCTCCCGCTGTCTTCTGTCTTCCGCTGCACCACCGGGAGGATTCTAATCCTAGGTCGTTAGCGCACATACTGGGGGGTATTTGAAGGGTGCGAATGTAAATGCCCCATTGGTTGACCATGGTTCTATCGCAAGGCGTTTTCGAGAAGATTGTTGGCGAGATTGAGGGATGCGGGGGTACTGTTTCAGGTTTTGGAAGATTGGGCATGGGTGGGTCCGGGGTGAGTTTGGCCAGGATTTGGATGTTGATCTCGGAGGATTTGGGATTGGATGAGGTTCCGCGTGCGATGGGAATCTCGGAGGTGGGATGGTGGTGGGTTGACGGTGGGCAGATTTCAGGGCTAGTGGTAAGAATGGGATGGAAATACTTTGAAGCGAAACTGCTCGCTTCATATGGAATAGGTGAAATGTATTAGAATCTTTGGTTTAGTCACGATGCAGGAGATGTTCGTATGAATTTGAAATCCTCTTTTTTATTGTGCGATTTGCACTACGTACTTCCTCTAATTGTACTTTTTGGGTGTTTCTTTCAACACTGGGTATAACTTCGACTCCTCAAACGCCATAATTTCCGTCATGTATCTACAAAGAGAACTTCAGATTGTAGCTCCCCTCACTCTAGGTATCAATGTTTCAAACATGACACTTGCCAGCCCTAGAGCGCTGAATCGACAGAGATATATGCTACCCGCGAATTCCCCTGGAGACCCACTTTGCTTTTCTGTGAGATGATCTGATCTGATTGAAGGATCGCTCCTTCTGGATCTAGATTTGGGAATAACAGAAGGGATCGTGAAACGCGCTAATTGACAAACCTGCCCAGTGGGGTGGCCTGGCCGACGTGCTACGTAGTGGCTGGTTTTTGAGTTCAGACCATGTTGGCAGCAGAGGTCTTTTCTCTCGACGCATTCCGCGACAGTTCCGAACTCGAAGACGCAATTCTTGAGTCATTAGTAAGCATTCCATTCTCCTTCTCGTTTGTCTGAGTCTCAACACCATTGAAGCTAGTATCATTCAAACTGAAGTACTGCGCATACTTGCGATCTGTAGACTTGAGCACATCAGGTTCCGGATGCGTCGTTTCCGCTTTCTCTTCTTGTGAGGAGCCGCGCGATGAATCTGCATATTTGCTGCGATTCCAAGAGGATTTAAGGGAATCGAAGTGCGAATATAGGCTTCGCACGAGTTTTTGGTAGGTGGAATTTTCCCGGCGCGCGGCGTATGCAGCGGATGGCATGCACGCACAAATCATTCCGACAAACATCTCAGAGAGGGTTGCGATGTTGACGGGGATGAGGTGCCAGGTAGTGTCTGCGGTGTGGTCGAGCACAACTCGGTAGTAGATGCTGCAGGCCGAGCAAATGCACGCCCTTTTCGGAGTTAGCGGGGATGAGCGTTAGGAAGTCGGGTGAATGAGGGTAAATGGGTATGAGGTAAGCTTACATTAATCCCGAGAGGAAAATCAGCATCACGCCAACTTTGCGCTTGGTGGACATTCGCAGACCGTAGACACCAATGATGGGAATTAGGAGGATGTACAAGTCGATTACAAGGCCAATAGAGGACTGCGGAACAGACATCTGAAGTTGCCTGTGCATGTTGGGAGTGGTTTGGTGAGCGAGCCACGATTCTCCTCTCTTTGGTGTCGAGTAGACGAAGACGAGGATGGTTAAAATGGTGTAAGTTAAAGAGGTCACACCGAGACCAATCCAAGTTGCGATTCGAAGACGATTCTGCAGCTCAAAGAGCTGCAGGTATAGGATGAAGAAGGTCGACTTGAGGAACAGAAAGGTGAGTGGCGTGAGGACCGAGATCAGATAAGCGGGCTGCCTAATATTAATGTCCGCAAATTTGGAAAAAATTCAATTTTGGACTCACGATCAGAAGGTCCATACTGGCGGCTTGAAGGATAGAGATGTTCCACTGGTGAACTCCGATTCGGCCTCTCTCCACGCCCCAGGTGCAACCAATATAGTAGGCAACGCAGCTAAACCAAGCGAGAACGATGGTTGCTGCAGAATTGTGAGCTACCAAGTCCGGTATAGAGGGATGCGGATTTTACCATCATCCCAAGTGAGCCTCTTCATGAGGAACAGCTTAGTGTATATGCGGTTGATGAAGAAAATCACCATGAAGCCCAAAATGACCGAAGTAGTGACCACCTGTGTCAACTTCCTCGACTCTGGGTCGATAAAGTTTGGCTGCACGCCCACTGGCGGCGGGATAGCAGGAGTGTTAGAGAGATACTGCAACATCTCAGGCGAGGCGTTCGCCAGGTTGGACATGATTTGAGACATGGTGGCAAGCGTTCAGGCTTCTTCCTCACAAGTAAATGGAGCAATGCTTTGGTCGAGACAAGAAGCGAGTGGGATTGAAGTCAGGTCCTGTCGTCCGACAGAGGAGACGAGCTGAGTTCGGAGAGGAAGTTGGATGCACAAGATGAGATGCAGGCGCCCACAATGGGCTTTAACGGAGGAGTGAGATTGACCGAAGAGGCCATGAGAATTGGCCGGCAGAGGGATCTGCAGGCAGTGCTGAGCAAAAATACCACTCTGGGGTGGAGGGGGAATGTCAGATGAGAGATCGACTTGTAAGAGGCGACGGCGAGCTGTGTGGACGGGGATGCTTCCGGGAATAGATGAGGGCTCCTGGGAGGTTGAACCCCGAAGGCCATGCAGGCGATGCTGGCATTTGCAGCTTTGGGACGGGTGGAGGGTGTGGCTCTACATGGCTCTACATGGCTCTGCATGGCTCTGCATGGCTCTGCATGGCTCTGCATGTGATATGCAGCTCGGGGATCAAAGGTCGACTATGGTTGGCAGGTAAGCGAAATGCACCAAGGAGCCCAGCCACACCTTAATATCGCAGGTGCGGAGGGATGGCACGGGCCTGTTTCTGCAGCCCCGTCTCGCCGTTCGGATAATGATGGCTTGGCGCTAAGGCGCCCCGGGCCGCCATGACCTCAGTGGCAGTCGCGGCCCTTCCTCACATGGCGCGTTTGCATGTCGGAACTGCCTCACCTCTCTCGTTCCGATCCCCCCCATTTTTGGGGGAATTCTCTCAGCTACGTGTCGAGCAGGTTTTGCTTTAAGGCAGGCGTGCTAGACATACAACCCCTTCGCGATCTTGTCACAGCGATTGCTTGCGAGAACTTTGTTGAATCATGGCCGCCTCACCTCCCACTGCCCAGCACTCGGTACTTGTCGTCGGCGGCGTGGGCTTCGTGGGATACCACCTAGTGAGGTATTTTGTCCAGCAATCGGTCTTTTCCAGCGTTGCAGTGCTCAGCCGTTCGGCCGCCAGCAGCAGCAATCGCGTGCAAGGCGCGACGTACCACGCTGGCGACCTCACCCAGCACGACCAAATCAAGAAGCTGGTCGATGAGCTCAAGCCGGGGGTAATCATTCACGCGGCGTCGCCCTCGCCTGTGACTGGCACGCCGAAGGAGTATGAAAACGTCAATATTCGCGGGACGAGAAATTTGTTGAAGGCCGCGAAAGAGTCGGAGCATGTGCACGCCTTCATCTTCACGTCCTCATCGACCCTCGCGAAAGGGCCGGAACACCTCAATCTAGCCGAGGACTGGCCCCTCGCAAACACCGACCCCAAGAGCCCGCCATACGCAAAGTCGAAGGCAGCCGCCGAAATCATGGTGCTGGACGCCAACAATCCGGCCACAGAAGGCACCACGTGGGCAGGCCATCTGGCAACTGGTTCGCTGCGCTTCCCCATCATATACGGCATCCGGGAGCACACCACCATCCCCGGCTGTCTCGGCGCTCTTGCAAAAGGTCAGACTAATGCAACCCTCGGCGACGGCAAGAACCTATGGGACTTTTGCAGCGCATCCAACTGCGCTGTATCCCACGTCCTCCTGGCCTCCGAACTGCTCACTTCGCCCGGTAAAACCAGCGGAGAGGCCTTCAACATCAACGACGGCTCTCCCTACCCCTTCTGGTCTTTCGCGCGTCTGTGCTGGAAATTCGCGGGCTGGAATCCAAACCCCCCTCCTAAAGTTACAAATCTGCCGTCGTGGTTTGCTCTAGGTTTGGCCAGTTTTCTCGAGTGGGTGTATTGGATTTTTACGTTTGGCACTAAAAGACCATATAATTTGGGGAAGCAGCAGGTGGAGTATGCATGCTTCACACATACCTATAGTATTGAGAAGGCGAAGACGAGGCTGGGGTATAAGCCTGAAGTAGATTTTGAGGTGGAGTTGAAGGGGGCGGTGGAGTGGTGTCTGGATGAGGGGGGGTGGAGGGAGAAGTTGAGGAATGTGAAGGGGGTTGGGAAGGGGGAGGGGGAAAATTGAGAGGTGTATATCGGGTCTGTGAGTTCGAGGCGCCATCGTATAGATAAAACGCAAAAATCTATTCATCTCCTGCCATGTACCTGTACTTTAATTTTTGCGACCTTCACATTCCAAAATCTGGGTATGGACGCATATCTAGGCTGCATAAGATTGCACTTTGGGACCCAGAGACCTGTTCTTCGGTGCAGGATTTGGTTGCACGACATTTACGAAGGATAGAGAGCTGTAATCCTCCCACCTCTAGCCTCACAGCTTGCAGCAATCCCGGGAATACTTCTAACACGATCAATCTGATAATATATATTCACATCACCATACTATGCACTTTTAAATCAGCAGTGGAAACAAAAAATTCGAAACACTCGCGAGTCGGGTATCTATCCAGCCCATGGCCAGCCAGCGATAAAGAAATGCAATGCGAAACGATGCACTTTGAGGCCTGTACAAGGCCATCCGCGCCCAACATAACAAATGAAATATGCCCTAGGTATGCTCACGTTTATCCAAGAATCGTATCCAACAAAAGAAATCAGGATGCAGACGTCTATGTCTATGTATATGTCCTATATCTGTCTCGGCTTCACCTTCAACGTGATTCCTGCCCTTGGAATCAACGCAGTTCTCCATTGCGCACTTCTACTCCCCTTGATAGGCTCTAATTCGGCATCATAATTTTGCAGCATGTTTGCTAGCACGAGTTTAAGTACTACTACTGCGTAGAAGCGGCCGGGGCTAACCATCATTAGCTAAAGTCCACATCACGTGCACTTTACAGGTCTAGAACTCACCAAGTAATTCTCCCCGCGCCCCAAACAAGCCACTCATTCGACCTTTGGCTCAGCCTCGACGCCTCTAGCGCCTCCGGCGTCGGAAGCCTGGGTAGAAAGCGTCGCCCGTCGAATCTATCTGCTTCCGGGAAATGGCGGTCATCGCGCATCATCGCGCGGTGCGGAACGCAAACCCAGGACCCTTTGGGGACAAGCAGGCCGTCTGAAAAGCGGAAATCTTCGAGTGCTTGTCGACGCACACCTGTGCTTTCGAATGCACTGAGGCGCGCGGATTCTTTTAGAAAAGAGTCCATTTCTGGGAGACCCTCGCTTGTGGATTGGAATTGAAAGAACATTGAAGAGGAGAGTTCAGCGCGGAGGGATTTGATGTATTCGGGTCGGGAGTAGAGGTCGACTAGTGCATAGGTTGTCGCGATGGCAAGGGTATGGAGAGAGCCGTACCAGACTGCCATGATCTCGCCGACGAGGCGCGAAGTGCTCCAGGATTCGCGTTTCGGGGTGGTGTTGATGAGCCATTGAACACCATCGTTGGGCTCCTCTTCTCCACGAAGTTCTGGCGCAAGGCAGGAGAGTTCCATGCGTTTCTGAACCACCGGGTAGAGGAAATTGTACATTACAGTTGTGGACTTATGATTCTTGGTCGCGAGCTTGGCTAGGAATGGAGCGATGCCGCGGGGGAGAATGCGGATAATCTCTGCAGCGAAGAACACATCCTCTGGGAATTCGAGGGCGGCTTGCACAAATTCCGGGTTAGAGGAGAGCTCGGCGGGAAAGAAGACTGCGCAGTTTGTGCGTGTAACGATATGTTTTGCTGCTGCAAAGAGGGGGATACGACCCCATCCATCTTTGGTTTGTTTAGCTTGGGTAACTTCGGCTTGGATTTGATCTTCTATCACAGTGGACAGTCGGGGAATCAGTTCGGGAAGTCGTGCAGTGAGCAGATTGCGGATTGCGCGGACGAAACCGGTCCCTTCAATGCCGCGCTGGTCTTTCCATTCGAAGCCGTTCATCGTATTTTTAGGTTGAAGAAATTCCTTCGCGACAGCATGGAGGGAAAGCTGGTGTCGTGGTGCCTTGTCTATCTCTTGAATGTGCGCTGAAGAGGTGACCATAATATTCATCTTTTCAGGAGTTCGAATAACGAAGGGCTGGCCATTAGATTGGGCATATTGTTCTTCAATCATGGATGCACCGTTGAGAAGATACTTGTACGCAAGGTACTTGTTCAATACAGTGGTCCATATTCTTGAAGTGGAGATAACCTTCTGGAACTACGGACACCATTAGCGCCATGACCCTCCGGAGTGCATCGCGAACGTACCTGCGGACGGTCCTTACACACGGAGAGAATATATAAGAGACCACACACGAGCCCAAAGACGACACTGGGCTGGTGAAGCTCTTGAACTAAGTCTTGAAGCATATTGATCATCTCTACACTGGCCTTCTTTGAATTGGAATGGACAATGAAGGATAGTGTGGAAATTAGTGGAGTAGACGTGAGAGCTTCGAGGTTGGAGATATATAAAAGAGGATAAGACTGAGTCGGTGGTGGTGTGCAGAAGTAACTACTTTCTTAGACCGCGTCATCTCCTTTCATCTGCAACTTACCTACCTTAGGAGAGTGCGAGGAATACTCCGCCCCTGAGACCTGATAATTCCATAATGTGGCAGAGATGCCTCACCTTCAAGAGCCCGATCAGAACGCTGGTCCTGGCCGTTATTGACAGGGCACGACCGTTGATCCCTGAGCAGAATGCCCAGGCGTAATCCTGATCCCGGTAACTCTACGTTTGGGCCACCGGGAACGTGCAGCTAGGGTCGGGGCACGGCGCAGTCAAGCTTCTCAGCCCACTGCCACAACCTGAAAATACATTTAATAGTTCCTTTGGGGCCTACGTTTCAGATTTAGGCTACAGGTGGGCGCTTAATGTTAGACGCCACCTAAGTCACAGTTGGCGAATCTTGATCTGGACTTTTAATATGCCGACCCTAGCAAAAGGTAGCGCTGCGGCTTGGACGGACGTGTACCCGCAGATCTTTTGAATCTCTTCACGTTCCCCCTACCTTCCAAATCCGAACTTTCAGCTGTATAAATCTCATACATTGGTGTCATCTTGAGGGGCCAAATCTCTCTCTACTTTGGAACCACAACCATGGCGGAGACTTTCAATTTGCAGCTGCTGCTCGCCGTAGTCGTTGTTATCGCAACTTTTATCCTCCGACCTTTTTTTGGAGCAAATAAGGTCTCACATGAACCTCCGTCTGTCCCGGCGACAATTCCGGTGCCCTTCATCGGCCATGTCATTGGTCTCTTCTGGCAGAGAACTGCATACTACACAAACCTAAGGTAAGGCCACATGTTCCCACAAAACTATTAGAAACCTGAGACTGATTTGGTGAGAAATCTGGTAGTTTGAAATGGAATTTTCCGATCTTCTCCATATCAATGTTCGGAGGCAAAGTCCATGTGGTCAGCTCTGGTGAGCTGATGCACTCCTTGCACAAACTCCCAAAATCTGTTTCCTTCTGGTTTATGGAGGCTAAATTCACCACGCAGCTAGGTGGCATGAGTGAACGGTCGTCGGCAAGTCTTACTGCGAATCTCCACCCTGAATCTCGGGATTCAAGTCTGTTAATAGAAGGACTGAAGGCCACGCAGCATGCCATGTCTCCGCAAGGTGGAGTTGAAGATATGAATCGCGCTGCAGCTAAAGTCACAAAGGAGCGCTTGGATGAGCTTCTGTCAAAGCCCGAGAGCAGGAGGAATGTCGATCTGTGGGCGTGGGTCCAGCATGAGATCACCGTGGTAACTACCGAGAGCGTCTACGGACCTGCGAACCCCTACCGAGACGAGAAGGTTGAAGTAGGGTTTTGGTAAGTGATTTGCGTCTCAGGCCCTGAATTCCGATGCTAACAGCATGGATTTTCACCTCGTGCACAAAGTCTGACTGGCTATCTTTAGGAATTTTGCAGACGACACCATTATGCTGTTGATGACTAGTGTTCTCCCGAATATCATTGCAGCAAAGGCATTGGCAGGAAGGCAGACAGTGGTTGAAGCAATGGATCGCTACTTCGCGGCTGGAAGTTACAAGGACGGCTCCTCGCTTGTCAACGCCCGGTATTCTGCTCTGAAAGGCCACATTGACGACGAGGATCTCGCACGCTTCGAGTGCGTGAATGGAATTGCCATCCTTGCGAACACTGTCCCAACCGCATTCTGGACCATTTATCACGTATTCAGTGATCCGATAGTACTCGAAGAAGTCCGGCGACAGGTGACAGCTATCACCACGTCGGAAATGTCACTAGAAGGGGACGTGCGCACCATCGACATTCGTCGATTAAAAGAAGCGCCTATCCTATTCTCAACGATCCAAGAAGCGCTTCGTCTTCGAGCTACCGGAACGGGGCCTAGAATGGTCATGGAAGACATTTCTGTCGGGCAAGAAGGCTACCAGTTGAAAAAGGACTCCGTTGTCATCATCGCTAACAAAGCACTGCACTACGACAAGGCAATGTGGGGTGAGACGGCAGATACCTACGTAGCCGATCGGTTTTGCGGACGGACGCCAGCGCATGCGTTCCGGGGATTTGGGGGCGGCATCAACCTCTGTCCAGGACGAGGGTTTGCAATGGTTGAGGTTGCAGCGATGGTGGCCATGCTCACAGCGAGATTTGATATGGTGCCTGCAACCTCAGGGGGGTGGTGTGAGCCAGGGCAGGACATGAGTAACATGTCGCTTCAGATTGCGCCTCCAAGGAAGAAGGTGATGGTAGACCTGGTGCGCAGGTCGGATTTGGACGACGCGTCGTGGCGATTTGTGGTGTAATCACTCGATAGAGAAACATCCGCGGTTGATAGATTAATCAGCTTTGCTTGCAATGCCGCGATGAGGTGAGATGAGGCCAGCACATTGTCCCAAAAGGGAAATGAGGGGACGTTCTAATCTGTTTGGACTCCGCTGAGAACCACGGCCCGGACGGTGAGGAGGCACAAGCGGGACGCAAAAGGCGCCTTGCAGGGAGGTTGCAGCCAGCAAGTCTGTGAGGCGCCAACATAGAGAGGGGGGAAACGCCGTGTGTGATGATGGACGTTGATGGGTGGGTTCGTGAAACGGTGGTTGGGATGGATGAACAGTGTGGGGGCCGACAAGGATAGGCTTGCCTCCTTCGGAGACCGACATGCAGCTGAAGGATTCAGCCCGCATGCAGCCCCAGCCAGCCGAACGCCATCTCCCGGGATGAAAATAAGGCTGCGCCCGGGCATTGCTTGTCGCCGCCACATCTGCAGCCTATGGTTCGGACGAATTTTGGCCTTTGACTGCGATTCTCCTGGACCGCAGGGTTCTCGATCGAGCATTGATCAACGCTAATGTGAAACTCCAGTCCTGTATCTCCAGACATCTCGGGTGGTACATGGAGTATATTGCTCCGCTGAAGCAGAGGTAGTCATGGTCCTTGGTGCTCCTGGCAGTCACAAGCCTAGAAACGGTCCGCTACGACCTAAGCGACGGCAAGCTGAGCCACACGGAGTCTGCAGGCGATCCCAGTCCCATAGAAACACTACACAGTAAACACCCTGGAAGCTGACCCAAATTAGGGATCAAAATGGACGCCATCGTAATGTTGATCTCAGTGGTCGCTGTGGTACAGCCGATGCCTGATGTAGTGGTGAAGTCTCCGGGACAGGTGATACTTCCATGGTCCTTTCACTGACATTCGAGAAGTATCCAAGCACACGACGAGAGTGCTATCAAATACAATGGTGAGGAAAAGCAAAGAAGTCAACGCGGAGGTCAACTGTATCTCTAGCGTTGACATCATCTCGACCGCCTCGCGCCTTCCAGCTGATGGGGACCGTGAAACCGCTCTCTGCAAGTGGGTGAAGCACAGGAAAGAGCAGGAGCAGTTGCAACTTGGTCTGTCATTTTTGAACCTGAAGGTGCACGGTTTTCTCTCACCCACAAATTACCAGCACACATTCGGGAGCTATGTCCTCGCGGTACCAGAGTATCTTAGATCTTTGGTTGGGAACCGTCATGATTCGAAGGTGCAGATTCTGCATTCCATGGACGGATTAGTGAAAAGTGGAGAAATGCTTCTCGTGTTGGGGAGACCAGGAAGCGGGTGTTCAACATTTCTGAAGACGATTGCGGGAGATACACACGGGTTTGTCGTTAGCGATGATTCCAACCTCAATTACGAGGGTATTTATCTTAAACATGTTGCAATGGCAAATAGCACTGACCTTCCTAGGGCTTTCGTACTCCGAGTTGCACGGCCAGTGCAAAGCGGAGTCAGTATACGTCGCGGAGCTCGACGTTCACTTTCCCGAGTTGACACTTGGTCAGACGCTAGCATTCGCCGCAAGTGCACGGTCGAAGAGGTCCAACGCATCCAACTATGTACAAGACTCCAGTCAATGGGTCGCATCAATGTTCAATTTGAAAGATGCCTTCAATACGCCAATGGGGAACGACATGATCCGAGGTGTGAGCGGAGGTGAGAAGAAGCGCGCAAGCATTGCAGAGGCCTTCATGGGAGGAAGTCAGATCCAATGCTGGGATAATTCTACCCGGGGCCTTGATAGCTCGACGGCCTCAGATTTCATTGCCATTTTGAGAGGTTTGGCAGATGAACTGGGCTCCACCATCCTAGTGAGCGTGTATCAGGCTTCCGAAGCCATCTACAAAGTAAGGAGCAGGAAAAGGTAGATACCCGACCAAGCTAACCTCCATCCTTGTAGACTTTCGACAAAGTCATGCTGCTATATGAAGGTCGCCAGATCTACTTTGGAACAACTGCCTCCGCCGTTCAGTACTTCACGTCCATGGGTTTCGTGAAACCCGCAAAAGTCACGAGCGCTGACTTCTTAACGTCCTTAACAAATCCTTCTGAGCGCCTTGTAGCCCATGGCTATGAATTACAGGTACCGCGAACCGCCGATGACTTTGCCAATATGTGGAAGCAAAGCTTAGAGCGGGGACTCATCTGCAGGGACATTGAAGAGTTCAACCATCAGAACCCTTTAAATCCGGGTAATTTGAAACAGTTTCTCCAGGAGAAGAGTAGGATTATTGGTGTTCCAAGAGCTCTACGTTCCCCGTACGCCATTTCCACAATGCAGCAAGTGGCTATTTGCGGAAAGAGAGCCTTTCAACGACTCGCCAACAACTCGGGGCCAACCATATCTGGAGTCATTGGAAACGCCATCATTGGTATTATCGTTGGCAGCGTTTTCTATAACCTTGGGGATTCAAGCGCTAGTGTAGATAGCCGAGCGTTGCTTCTCTTTTTTTCTATTATGCTCAACGCATGTACAAGTGGCCTCGAGGTAAGATTCAAAGAGGCCTTCGATTTTTGGCTGTTCGCTCACAGTGACAGATTCTAACGATTTGGGCTCAACGACCTATCGTTGAGAAACAGTCACACTATGCATTTTGCCAACCTTTCACCGAAGCCTGCGCTTCAATGATCTGCGATCTACCCAACAAGATCCTCACTTCTCTCCTTTTTAACCTCGCTCTCTATTTCATGACGAATCTCCGACGGACTCCTTCTGCTTTCTTCATCTTCTACCTGTTCAGTTTTGCGGCATTACTCACCATGTCCATGGTATTCCGAATGATGGGAAGTCTGTCGAAGAGAATCGAGCAATCCATGGCCCCAGGAGCGATTATGGTTCTTAACTTCATTATTTATACCGGATTTGTAGTCCCAATCCCGTATATGGTGCCTTGGTTTGGGTGGATTAGATTCATCAATCCTATTGCGTACGCCTACGAGAGCTTGATGATCAATGAGGTGAGCATCGCTGGTGAAACTTCTTGACATCGGAGATTCTGATGGTGTATGGTAGTTTCAAAACAGGTGATTTCCTTGCACAGCCACCGTTCCATCTGGTCCTGACTATCAAGGTGTTACCGGTACCTCGTTCATTTGCCCAGCTGTGGGCGCGAGGCCAGGCGAAAACTTCATCGATGGTACAGCATATCTTTGGAGCAAGTTCAGGTACCCGACAAACCACCTCTGGAGGTTAGTTCCATGGCTTTGCACTTCCTCTCAGGGGTATTGATGGCTAATGGCGTGTAGAAATCTTGCCCTGATGGCAGCTTTGATGGTCGGATACTGCGCCATATATCTACTTGCCGTTGAATATGTCCCAGCGGAACGATCGAAAGGAGAAATCTTGCTCTTTAAGCACCGTATTCTTCAGAATAAGAAAATGAAGAACTCAATCGACGAGGAGACCAACGCCTCTGTCATTACCTTGGTAGAATCGAAACGGAAGGATTCGGCTTTGAGGGACTCAACGGAGGACACTCCGGAGTGTCGAGCAGTGCAAAATCAGACGGCTGTACTTCATTGGAACGATGTATGCTACGACGTTAAAGTCAAAAAGAACGAAACTCGAAGGATCTTAAATGCAGTAGACGGTTGGGTTAATCCCGGAAGTCTAACTGCACTTATGGTATGATCTTTATTTTAGAATTCAAAGCGTTATATACTAATGCAATATTAGGGTGCTACCGGGGCCGGTAAAACCACCCTGTTGGACGTTCTAGCGTCCCGGGTTTCGACTGGTATCGTAACGGGTGACATCTTCGTCGACGGCCAACCTCGACGGACGAGCTTCCAACGCCAAACGGGATACGTGCAGCAAGCAGACATCCACTTACAGACTTCGACCGTTCGCGAAGCTTTGGCTTTCAGTGCAGTTCTTCGACAACCGAAAACTCGCTCCATGCAGGAGAAGATAGATTATGTTGATCATGTATTAGAACTCTTGGAAATGGAGGCCTATGCAGATGCCGTTGTGGGAGTCCCAGGAGAAGGTGAGCATAGTGACTACGTATTGAAAGTAAAGGTTAAGGTGCTTACGCAGCGTAAGGTCTCAATGTCGAGCAACGCAGACGCCTGAGCATTGCTATTGAAATGGCTGCCCGACCAGAACTCCTCCTCTTTCTAGGTATATACAAATTATCTCGCCTCGAAATGCGTGCTTACAGGGTTTTAGACGAGCCCACATCTGGTCTCGACAGCCAAACGGCGTGGTCAATCTGCACGCTTCTTCGCAAGCTCGCCAACAATGGTCAAGCAGTCCTATGCACCATTCATCAGCCGTCTGCCCAGCTTTTTGATATGTTCGATCGGCTGCTCCTTCTAGAGAAAGGTGGTAGCACACTCTATTTCGGTGACATTGGCGCGAATGGGATGAAGATGGTTCGCTATTTCGAGAAGCATGGTGCCCGAACTTGCAAGTACCATGAGAATCCTGCTGAGTGGATGCTGGATATTACTAGTGCGACACAACCTTCGGAAAACACGATCCCATGGGCCGACGTCTGGTATTATAGCGGTGAGCGACATAAAGTGAAGCTGCAGTTGAAGTTTCTCTCGGATAGGCGGGCATCAATTACTGCCTTGCCCGAGCTTCCATCGGATCACTCGCATGAATTTGCGACATCGCATTCAATACAATTCGTCCAAGTCATCTACCGAATCTTCCAGGAGTACTGGAGAACGCCGTCATATCTCTACTCCAAGGTGGCGCTTTGCGTCGGTGCAGTCTGTAACTCCCACTCAACTAAACCTGGACTAGTACTGACTCTTCTCAGGCACTCTTCAACGGTTTCTCATTCTACGCGAGCTCTAATGATATCCAGGGTCTCGTCAGCATCATATTCTCCATCTTCCTTCTCACAAACATTTTCACGAGTGCCGACCAGCAAATCATCCCCCGCTTTCTGGGCGGTCGCGCAATCTTTGAAGCCCGAGAAATGAGATCAAAAACATACTCTTGGACTGTCTTCATCTCCTCACACATTGCTATTGAGCTAGCATGGCAGACAATCATTGCAGTACTCGTATTCGTGGCCTGGTATTATCCTACTGGTCTATGGCGAAACGGTGACTCGAGCTTTGGAATGAACGAGCGCGCTGCTCTCGCCTTCCTGTTCATCTGGATGTTCTGCCTTTTCTCCTCAACGTTTTGTCAAGCAATAGCCGCCGCTATTGAGCATGCGGAGACCGCGGTCAATATGGCAAACTTGTTCTTCTACCTATGTATCATCTTTTGTGGGTCAGTTGCTCCTCCTCATCGCACACATGTCAACACGGGCTAATGCGATTCACAGTATCCTCGTCAAGCCAGATGACCTCCCTGAATTCTGGAAATTCATGTACCGCGTCTCGCCTCTGACCTACTTCATCCACGGAATGATAAGCGCCGGGATTGGGAACACGTCCATCACTTGCTCCTCAACGGAGGTTCTCCGCGTTATGGCGCCTACTAACCGCACATGCGGTGACTACTTTTCATCTTATGTCATCTCCGCCGGTGCTGGTGGTCGAGTGATGAACCCATCGTCTACTACCGAATGTCTCTTTTGCCCGGTGACAGATGCGAATACAGTCTTGAAGGGCTTTGGGGTCAATGTTGAGGACCGATGGGTAGATTTTGGGATATTCGTTGTTTATGTTGTTGTCAATATTGTGGCGACATATGCGTTCTATTGGCTTGCGCGCGTACCCAAGGCGAAGAAGTCCTGAGGATGTTTTATGCTAAATGAATTGACTTTCCAATCCTAGTTCGCTTGCTACGCCGCCAGGTTTCAGTAGTGCTGTCGGTGGTGCCGAGCTACAGTTCGAAACTCTTCGTTCATGATGTCATTGCTTACTTCGCATTAACCTGGTGGGGGATTAGCATCGGGAATCAAAGTACTTGGCATGGCTGGACACCAGTGATCCTTATCCCTTGCTTACAGCTCTGTATCGGCCCCCATTAATGCAGATGCACTGGATAAAAATGCCAAGATCCCGGTATCCTACTTAAGACCTTTTCCCTCCTATTTTTTTGTCGCAGAAACGCTGCAGGGCAGCATCTTAGAATTGCTGGCAATACTAGCAAAAGTTGAAGATGTGAATAGACGAAGCCTATCTCAAAGAAATTATCAGCCGCAGGTACCTTTCAAAAGTAATTTTACGATCCACCCATCGGGTTTTACGGTCACGTGATAGTCACTGAATATGGTATCGGGCTTTGAAGATTGGGCGCAGATTGCAGATGCATCAACTCATATTCAGAAGCTACCTTTCCTTGCATGTTCAATCTCTCTCTTCTCTCAGCAATCTCTAACATCTCCTAGATCACCTCAGGCCTCTTCTTCACCATCGCACTCCTCTCTGCATCAGGACGCGTCCTCCTCAAACTCCGCTACCACCGCCCATTCAACCTAGATGACTGCATCCTCTTCTTAGGCACCGCCTGCCTCATTGCAGGAACCGGCATTATGTACGCTCTTATAAACGACATCTACCTCGGCATGGCACTTGCAGCGGTCCCAACACTCTCTCAGCGTCTACCAATGTCGCAGCTACTGTCCTTAGTATCCAGAAGTATGGCATATATCGATTCGTTTCAGTGTCTTTGTTGGACGGCAATATTTGCAGTGAAGTTTGCGTTTTTAGCTTTCTTTTGGAAGACGGTGGAAAGAACGGTGGGCTTGAGGAGGTATTATTGGGGGGTTGTGGTGGTGATGGCTTGTGCGTGGGTGTATTTGGTGGTTAATCCGTTTTTGGCGTGTCCGTATTTTGGGATAGAGGCGAGTAGTGAGTGTTCAGTGACTTGATTTGCAAGATGTTGTGAAGGTGTTGCTAATGAGTTTCAGCAAAATGCTCAGGACCGAAGAAAGATCGTCTTTATATCACGCTTTCTTACACGGGAACCGTTATAGATTGCGTCACCGACTTCTTAAGTACGTTCATCCCGTTTTTTTTAATTTCGGGAGATTTCCCTAATGTTTGGGTAGTTGTCACAATCCCCGTCCTTGTCCTCCACCGGGTTCGAATAACCCTCCGCCAAAAACTTGCAGTTGGGACATTCATGTCACTCTCCATCGTCATGATTATCATCTCCATCGTCCGAGCCGCAGTGCTCTTCAATCCTCAGGGGGAAATCCGCGATGGTCCCTTGCAGACGTACTTGACGCATGTTGAAGCGTGTGTAGCCGTTATAATGGTGTCGTTGACTGCGTTTCGAAGTCTCTTTAATTTGGAGAAGGAGGAGAAAAGGAGACTAGAGAGGTTGAAGTGGAGTCCAGGTACTTAGGGAAGGGAAAA
Organism: Lindgomyces ingoldianus; assembly: GCF_010093535.1. Taxonomy (NCBI): domain Eukaryota; kingdom Fungi; phylum Ascomycota; class Dothideomycetes; order Pleosporales; family Lindgomycetaceae; genus Lindgomyces; species Lindgomyces ingoldianus. The sequence continues at coordinate 747,466 of NW_022985166.1, read as the reverse complement.
AAGAGATAGAAGGGAGGGTTCGGGACGGGATCTTAATAGCATAGAGTTTCCAGAGATGCTAGGGAGGACAGTGGTGAGACTTGAGACTTATGGGGAGGGAGATTGGAGGGCCAGGGCTTTGTCCTATGATGGAAACTGTGAGATGAAGTCATGTGCGTCGTCAATATCACGATGCGATATTCCGGATGCGCCAAAGTTCGTCTGATTCCGGATTTTACAGGGCATCATCAGTCGAGTATAAAAACTTCATTTCGTGCTACTTGAAGTCGTGTTTCGACTACCTTCGACTTATTGATATATCTTAGAAACACCGAAACAGGTCATATCAATATCGCCGAAACACTTAAAAAAGCAATCTGATGCTTATGGTATCCACAGTATAGTATCCGAACCGCTTCTAAAATCTGTCCTCGCCGAATCGATTCGTATCCATCCATGTTCAGCTGTCACTGAAAGAATAACTGAACCTGCAAAATCCGCTCTTGACGACAAGTACACGATCTCTACAGGCACGGTAGTAATTCTGTTCTCAAAGACTCTAATTATCAATACAGGATATAGGATTAGCAACAACTAGCACGGCCAGTAATTTGCCTGAAAGATATATAAAAAGGAACCCCTGTGCCAGATTTAGGCCAATGGGAAATGCAAGAGCAAAGTAGAGAGGAGGGAATAAGTTAAATAGGGAGGTTGCTAGAGTTGAACAAGCACACGAAAGGGAGTAGATAGGCATTTGCATCATGTTACGTAGAATATGATTAGGGTATAGTCTGTCACAACTCCCCTGCTGGAATCAGAGTGAACGTCAATAAGATGCCATTTTCTGAATTGAGGTACTCTTGCCATATCCTAAGTTAGGCGAGAAGACGCAGTATTTTAACGTTTCGACTTTCAATATCACGAATGCACACAAAACTCTATGCGTCGAATCCAGCGTGGCCATCCGTACGTAACGGAGTAGTTTTGAGGCTTTACGGTGTACTGCACTGTTCTGAGTAGATAAGGGAGGGTTACTAGTAGTACACTGTAACGGGTGAATAAATAGATTGTACTGTACTGTACGGAGTATAACAGGCCGTTTACGGGATATCTAATGTGAAGCTAGGAGGAGCACTAGGGTATGAGGAACTAGATTGATTGCTAAAGGAGTGTACCTAAGGGTCTATATAGATGCAAAAAAGGGGTAAGTCTTGGCAACATGCGGCTATCGTGAGATTCATGCGTGAGCCATGCGGGAGTACTGCAAACATCTAACCTAATTGGGAGGGAGTAGTAGGAGCAGAGGTGAATTAATCATCCTCATAAGCTGAACCTCTTACTTTTTAATGCACTTATCTAGCTTGTTTACAATTGCTGCTTGCTATCTTATTATACACCTAGTTCTTCTACAGCCCTATAGCCTTAATTATTGCGTATAAGAGGCAGCTTCTATTAATTAAAACAGTTTGTTTAGCGTGTAAGAAGCACCTCTTGCACACAAGGTTGCTAAGATAGTAAGGATGCTAAATGCTCTTATAGAGCGTTCGGTAGAGGACTTAGCCTTGCTGCTGTTATTACTTAAGCAGTTGGTTAAGTAAAGGATCCTTTGCGTAGACGTCTTTAGCTAGATTATAAATTACTAATAAAACCCGCAGGATTAGCACAATCTGGATTTATTTCTGACTACTCGAAGGCCCCTCTGCGCCCACTGCGCTTTCTACCCCTCCTGCAGCCACGCTGCACCCCTCCTCTACCCAAAATCTATACAAACCACCATAAACGGCTCGTATTAAGGCTTCGCATACAGTTACTGTACTGACAGCCACCTCCATACTTACTAAATGGTACCAAATATGATGCACTGCAGTACTGTACAGCCGGGTGTACTAACGGATGGCCGCGTTGGTGGAAACATCAATGTGTTCTTTGCTTCGTGCAGCCTCAACCCCATCCTCTGCTCACCTTATACTTTCTTAAACACGCTAAGCGCTCAATCTAATTGATCCCAAATAAATAACCGAATTTACTGAGGCAGATTTGAAACTATGGAGGAGGGATCGGGATCGCTGTTTTGAATGGTTAGGGGTCAAATCCTTCCAGCTTCAGCCCCGAAACCCGAATCGAAAACTGTACAAGCCTATGAAGTTAGTCTATACCACAAGGATCATCGGAGCTGATTGCTTTTATCTAGCAATGTATACTCTACGAGGCGATTTGGTTCAGCTTTCCTTCATTGTGACTCGAAGTAATCCAGTTCTGAATTTGGCAGCCGCCAGGAATGCAGGGATGAGGCGTGCACGTCCACGGATAGATCATATCACGATACGAGGCCAAAGCACTCGATTACTGAACGCCCCAGGCGCGGACATGAGTTTAATGCTTTAACTCCGCGCGGAAATACTATAGTAGTAGATAGAGAATATAAAATATCCATTCGAACTCTCCCTTCCCTATTTGTTTTAGACGCCCAAATATGGCTTTAAATCCAAAAACTCTTTCTCAAGAGCAGCTTGCCATTCTCGCGAGTACTCCCGTCATTCCTCCTCCAAATGGAACGACTTCAAATTTCACGAATCCAGAGACACGAGTACAACTGCAACTAGTGATCACTTCGGTCTTGCTGGCACTATCGTTGGCCTTTTATCTGAACCGCGTTTATGTTAAGATTTGTCTGATGAACCGAGTGTCTTGGGATGACGGTAAGCCATACCTGCATCTCTCAAAGCTCTTGCTAATCTACGAAAACTTAAGCGACACTTCTAGTTGGAGTAGTATGTGCGAAATGCACCAAAATTACTACTCAATTATGTGCTTATTGTCGTTAGCTCTTAAGCGTAACGTACTATGTCGCCTGTACATGGGGTACGGCTCAGTTTCGTTCACCTTTCCTCCTTGTATACTTACCCTGATATTTAGCCATCCAAAAGGGGCACATGGCACGCCATCTCTGGGACATCAATCGTCTCCAGGCCTTAAGTCCAAACCTTCTCGTAGTACGGTACCTCTTCTCCACCTAATATTGACGAAATTGACAATATGTCAGACGACATACCTCATGTTCGTCTTACCACCCATCGTGCTAGTATTCCTCAAAGCCTCATTCTTCATCCTATACCTCCATCTTTTCGAATCACTTCGATGGGTCCGAATCTGCTCTTGGATCGGGCTATGCTGTATTACCATCATCCATGTAGTCTTGGGGGTATACTCTTTTACAGTCGCAAGTCCTTATCGTGCTGATACATGGGAGCACAAAGCCCTCGAAGTTGGAGTCCCTGCATCGCTTCTTGGTTTGATCGTGGATGTGTATATTCTCGTTATTCCGACCATTGCCATATCTAGGCTTAATATGTCACGAATGAGGAAGATTGGCACATTGTTGATATTTCTTTCGGGTGTTTTGTACGTTTCCCCTCAGTAAATTCGGGAGATACTGAGACTTCGTTCAGGGCCTGCGGTTGCTCGGCATGCAGCATCTACTTTCGGTATGCGTTGAAAAATGAAAAGGATAAAACTTGGACAGATGTTCTTGTCAATATCGCAACGTAAGTTACTTCGCGTTTCTCTAGATAGCAGGTGGACCTATGCTGATCACGGTCGTGCCTCAGACTCTCGGAAATCCTCGTTGGGATCATGTGCGCATGTGCACCAAGTGCATCCTTTGGAGCCAAGCACCCAAATTCGATATACCGCATAGTCCTTCGAAAGATTATACCTGATTATAGAGCATTGTGCTGGAGCTGGAATGTCACTGGTGTTAACAGCGGCTTCTCAATGCGCGAGGTAAGGCGCGGCTCTATTGACGACGGACTAAAGTCTACGGATCGAAAGTACATGAGATTCTTTACTATGGAGAATTTAAGCCAAGCATTAAGCACGCCTCGCGATCCATTCGTCTCTATCCCCAATATGATTCATGTAAAATCGACACTGGAGTTAGGGTCGCTAGGTTAGATTGTGGGCCAAGGTTTCGCGCTAGTTTCAGCCTTGCTTTGACACGATGTTTATTAAAAAAAAAGGGCCAAAGAAGGCACATAAACATGCCACATAGTGATTCCAATGCTCAAAGATCACGGTCTTAATTACATCGCCATACATGCTTATTGGTCTGACTCATGGCTGATAGATCATTCAAGCCAACTCCCTCATTGCTAGGTTCCTTATAAGTCTCTAGAAAATATATTAGCGGGTCGATAAAGCGATAGAAGAATTGAACTGGAGTATAGGAATACCGTGCAGAGCCATGGCAAGTTGAACTAAGGTTTGAAGCGGTATTATGGCTGTCATGATCTGGCCAAGAATCCATTCATCCTCATTATTCCCATCTAAGGCATCTTGATTTACTTTCTGGGCGACTAAAATAAAAATGAAATGATAAATATACTGCGCTAAAAATATCATAAGGAAACTTCGTCAGTTCACGTGTTTCAAATATAGTCTGAGTATACTAATCTTGTCTTGGGATTGTTGGTAGATATGAGTACCTGTGCTATCAATAATTGTTCTGAGGAAGCCCAGCACCAGCACCGCCAACATCGGGTCCCGCATTTATGTTATCTCACGAGCCATAACCTCTGAAGGATCCACCGAGCGTCGGCAATAGGTAATACCGATTGCTAAGGAGGGTTTACCCTGCTGCGCTACGCTCCACAAATCACTATAGAGGGTCTAAGAGAAAATAATACAAGCTTTAATGTATCTTAGCCGCTGTTGTTAAGCAAACTTTCTTTACTTCATTAACATACTTCTTTATTACAAGATACCTCTAACTGCTTACTGTACAGACTAAAGATTGCCTAAGGCTTAAACTATTATAGACATTTGCAATTTTAATTAAACCTCCCTCTTTCCACTGCCTAGGCGCGTTAAATTAATGTTTACGTGACTACACTGAATTTCCTCCTCTATGCAACCTGGCTACTAGAGCAGCCAGAGGCAAGCTAAAAGCTAGAGCTAATTATGTACAAGCAGGCAAATTAGCTCTAGCTCCTAGCTTGTCTCTAGCTGCTCTAGCAGTTAATTTGCGTAGGCGAAAGTAATATTTGCAAAGTGTTTTAGAACAAGCTTTAGTAGTATTGTAATGTCTCGGCGCAGCTGGCAAATACCTAGTAACAGTATTGAATTGACGAAGAAGAAGAACTGTGTCCTCACTACGGAACTAGGTTTTATACCATCACACCTAGATAGCTTAGCCCCGCTTGCAACACGGCTGATGTGTACTGCAGTTTGCTGCAATTTGCTGCAGATTACTTCAGTTTTCAGAAATATCCTCTATGCCCTCCCTAATCCTGCCAGCTAATCCCTAGCTAATACCTCTGGGCACCAGCCCATTACAAGTGTACTATACTCTTGATTTGTAAGTTTAGCTTTCTTAAAATGTAGCCACTCCATAGCTTAGTCGCTTAAGTTTTACTTGCACCTAATAAATATATATCATGTCGTAGGAAAGAAAATATTAAAGAAGGTTAAAAGCTAAATAGAGATACATACAAATTTACTCTAATTCTCCTTAGACGCTCTGCAGACGGTTGCAAAAAACGTGACAACATTAGCCATAGTGCTGTGGTGGGCCTAGGTAAACCCCGGACGAGCGTCTAACCCGTGATATAACACTTATGCATACTACGATTTGTCACATGTGACATTGATTCACGTGACCCTAAGTCAGCGGGTCATTGACTTGACTCACCCGTTTTCTCTGAAGACTAGTGCATACCTGATTCGGCCTAGCACCCTTCTTATTCCCGATATAGTTGCCTTAGAGGCTCTTGACCTCTAGAGACCTTACATCTCAGCTCAATCGACCTAGTTTGGCTCTCACCACTTAATTGACTACTCGCAACTCCATATGCCCTCCTCTATTATCCATCAGTTACATAACTAACTCTGAGATATGATTCGGGCTGCAAAGTAAGCCGAAAATCAAAATTCCGACAAGGTTTCTTCCCTGGTTCTTTTGCTGGGCCGGGCAATTGAGTTTTCATTCTCGGACAGCTGATGCCTTTATCGCAGGGGGTTAGTTATGTAGCCGACAGATAGTAGAGGAGGGTATATAGTGTTGCGAGGAAACCCAAAGGATGAATTTTTGCATGATGATTCATAGCTACTTAAAACGTGACTTTCTAAGTCGAACGACTATCTTGAGCACGTGACATGGGTCAAGTACCTGGGTCCCTAGATACTCGAAGAATTAGCTTCATTAAATAAAGTGCTCGGGAAGAGATGTTGTGGTTTCATCTTATCTCGGTATATATGGACTCTATTCAGTCTTAGATAAACCGTTCATGTCGGAAAATATCTTCTCTAGGAATATACCTAGGTAACTTATCGCGAGCATTCCCTGAAGTTTGCGGATAACACAGGAAGCTACTCATCATCCATCTCCTTTCCATTGAACCATTGTGATTTACCACATTCAAAGCAATATCCCCACCCGTTATGGCTTCTCTCCACGTACGTTGAAGGCTTCTTACAATTAGAACATGTACATTTCGTGACCGATAGAAATCGCTCATGGAGCAGAACATCTGCCGCGAAAGATGGAAATTCGCGGACCAACTTCGCAAAAATCGGAGACCGCGTGAATTTTCTCATTCCAGGATGACGGTGGATGATGGAAGCAAGTCTCGATCCCATCTGAGTACCATCGTCCATGCCGATGCCATAGTAGGCTTCGACGCCAACGACAAGGTTGGAGAGAAGTAATTCAATACCTTCATCCATGTTCCATACAGCTTTCTCAAGATTTTTCATAGCCTCGCTTCGAAGGCGCTCGATGTCGTACTTGTCCGCCACTATGAAGATCTTGATGTGGGGAAGAAAAACATTGCTCGGATCATATCCGATCATTTCTTTGATCTCCTCGTCGTCATAATGGTCGGTGTACATATACTTCAACACGAACCGAAAAGCGTCGGGGTCGTCATCATGCATTTCAATTGCGTCCGTCTTTGCTTCCTAATCAAGATGAGCCTATGAATGCATATTAGGGGCTTCAATCTTGCCTTGTAAGGTCCTATAAAGGCATTCAGAAACCACTTGGAGTATATTGCTAAAAGTGCCCGGTGTGCCTTGTATTCCCGTATTTCACCTCCGGATACTTGGTGAATTGTGACATCGGAGAGACGGGAGTCATTAAAGAGGCTGACAACGGCGACTTGATAAGTATCATTCATGATATAATACCTCGAGGCACGGCGCTTACTTTGTGATTGAGGAGCTGCTGGGTTGTGCCATGTTTGCTGTTAGGCACAGAGAAGCGAGGTTTGCTGATGAGGCGCAGCTGATCAGAGGCAACGTTGCGAAAGTGCACTAAGTCATTCCGGACTAGCGCCTCTCTCCGGATCCTGGAACTTGTATACTTAACTCTTCGAAAAGAAGAGTATGTGTCGGGGGATGTAATTCTAAGTAGTCTGGTTCAATGGCAGAAATAATTGAATGTAGAGGAATTTATTCTTTAGCATTCTTGCTAACATAGCAGCAGAGGTTCAGGGAATGCAAACTGGCGCTCTTGACTGGTTTTCTCTAGCTCCAACTCATGCTCTATCCTATAACGCAATATGATCTGGTCTTCAGGCTAAGATTCCTGAAACCTGGAGATATTGGCCCGCTAGGTCAGATATCATGATCATAGAAGACGCAGTTGCATAGCCCACCCATCAACCGTCAATCTGGTCAGATTTGTATGCGCACCTGGTGACCTGATGCTCCAGCGTTACCACGTAATATAGTGAGGTATTTTCGCACCTCTAAGTTTATCTCTCTCTCAAATGCACCATTTTACTTCCACAAAATTCCACATTCTTGAGTGCGGAAGAACACAAACAGAAAATTTGCGTAATGTGTAGGTTCTGAGTAGAGTTTCCAAACTAATAGGCCATCATCTACTACACAAACTCCATAGTAAGAGTAGACGACCTTCTTCCATTCTAGCTCCTTGGTGTGTTTGCTTGCGAGGCGCTCGAAGCCATCTACGACGGCCCTTCAGGAGTCTCAGAACCTCATATTTGTCGGCGAGAGCATAGAGCTGAATACAGAGGAGCATGGTAGGCGTAGGCTATTCGCTTGCAAGATCCTGGTAATCGTTGTAGATCTCCATGACTGGTTTCACGGCTTCCGTTCTCACGTTACGGGAGAAATACCTAGTAAACCTGTTCTCCTTACATACTTAAAAAATCGCCTCTAGGGTTCGCATAAACTAAGCTCACTGTTCGCAAAAATCGCCCGACGAGCAAAGTACTCCTCGACCTCGCCCTCGTAGGTATCTACGAGCTCGACAGTAGAGAACGAGGGGTCGTCAATTAGCCTAGGAATGAAATTGGCGTTAGCGTGTGTAAGCTTGTGGATGCCACGAGCCTTGTGGACTAGCACGTACGTTTTAACCCCAACTGAGTCCGCCATGGAGCGAATAATCTGCGCAGATATCTTGGTTGGGCAAGAATGGAGAGTTGGAGAGGTCGAGTAGCTTGCGGTAGGGACAAATTGTGGGAGAAAATTGCTTAAATAGTGCGGGCTGGTGTGCCGGTGACGGGTAATTGGCCGAGCAGTCAGTGTTGTGACTGCTCTTAATCAATGAACGACTTTCCGAGTCGTACGTAGCAAAGCACCCCAGCCATAGGCAATGCATTACAGGTCTTTCACTCCGTAATTATGACTCTCCGCTCCGTCACCCCAGGCTCGTCCGGATCCTTCGACTTCGGGACGTGATGCCTCCTCCATTCGACACCAAGAGTAGCAAGCAACGCCAGGCCTGAGCCAATGATCGGTAGCATAAATGCTTCCCTCGTAGCTGCACCGTATGCCTGTCGCACAGCGTGTACAAGGTTACCTTGAATTCTCGATACGAAATTCGTTGCGCCGTAAGATATGATGACATCGACGTTAATATTTGGGATCTCTGCTAAATGCTTGTGCAATGCATTGGAGAATATGGTCTGAGCGGCGCTAACGGCTAGTGCTCCCCCAAGTCCCTGAAAGAATGCCATCAATCCATTTCCAATAGGTATATCCTTCTCCGGAAGAATTTGGACGGCCGTAAAGGGGACTTGCACGCATAGTCCATATCCGATACTCGCAATAAGCTGGTACCCCACGATATGAGCATCGGGGCTATTAATGTTGAGGGTAAAGAGGAGACCGCATCCAATAATCATTAATGCGGCGCCACCCCACATGAACGGCACGTAGACGCCAGTTTTAGATATTGCGACTCCTCCAGCAAAAGCGAAGAGCGAATTGGTGACGACGAACGGAAGAATGTAAATTCCGGATTTATGTGGGCTGAATCCTTTGACAGATTGGAAGTAGAAGGGTAGGTAATATACAATAGTCGTTGTAGCGAGGAAAACGGTGGTTTCAAAGAGGCAACAGGCAGCGATAGTTCGCTGCGTGAGGATGCGAACTGGAACAATTGCCCTTCTTATGTTAGTAAAGAGAGTAATATATAGTGAGATTGAGAAACATACTGATCTTTCTGGTAGTATTGCAATATGATAAAGATACAAAGCAGAATTCCGAAGGCAAGGAGTGGTCCCCAAATTCCCGAGTAAGACCAGGGCTGCGGAATGCTCGCTCTTTGTAAAGCCAGCAAGAGGCATGTTACCCAAGAAATGAGGATACTAGCTCCGAAAGGATCCAATGTCATTATTTTCTTCTTGAGAGGCTGTTCGGTAGCAACGCGTTTCGGCTCCGGGAATGCGAAAATGATCATAGAACCTGTGATAAAGCCAATGGCTGCCCTTCTTGTTAGCTGGAGTTCTTTGAGTTCCTTGGGCTTATGGAGAATCAGCATGGTCCATTCTTCGGATATCCGGGGTATTTTTCCTCAAGATCACATTGCCATAGTAATGAAGCGAGAAACTCACGAAGGTTCATCCAAAAGCAGAAGCGCCACGTTACCCGCGATTCCGCGAAGACGCCACCGAGGACAGGTCCGGCAATCGCAGCAACAGAATACATAGTTGCGATGATGGAAAGATAAACAGGGCGTTTAGGTTTAGGAATCAGATAATTGATCATCAGAAGTCCACCTGCAATGATTCCTCCAGCCCCGGATCCTTGGATTGCTCTTCCCGCAATCAGAATACGGGATGATGTGGAAGTCGCAGCTATGACACTCCCCACCTCCAGGATGATCGTAGCGGTGACAAAAATGTGTTTGATTGGAAACACTTGATAGAGTCGAGCGTATGTTGGCTGCAAGGCGATTTGCGTCAAAAGATATGCTCCTCCATACCATGTCAAGTCAAGGAGGCTGTCGAACTCGGTTGTTATCTTTGGAGTCGCGGTTGCTTGCTCAAATTAGCAGTAGACTCGAACAAGACTCCATTGAATCATACCAAGGATGTGAACGTCTAATGCCACCAGGAACACAGCTACCATTAGGGCAACTGTGGCTAGAGCAAAATGGAGAGTATCCGGGTAGATTTCCTTCAGGTCCGACTCCCCAGAGAGCGCGGATGGCTCAGGAGGAGTTTCCACGACTTCAACCTTCTCCAGCTCCTCAACCTCGGGTATTGTGCCACTTTTCCGATCCGGGTTTGGCTCAATGGCATCGGCGCCACTCATGGTGGTGTTTGAGGCTCTGGAGCCAGGACCTGGTGTTGAGGCTCGTGAGCTTAGCTATGGCATTAGTTTCGGGGCATGGCAGTGCGAAATAGGTTGGTCGAGCATTCCTTGTTTTCAGAAATACACATCCGGTAGATCCGTGAGTGAGGGGAGACATGTTACAGGCTGATAAGATCGTATGGTCAGTAATTAAAAGCCAACAGGGAGAGTGAGGCACATATAAGCGCGCCTCGGCAGATGGGAATGAATTAGTCGCGGAGCTCAATTTGGCTCTGAATTTGGGAAAGAGAGGTGTTCTCTATCATCTCTGCGGGGGTCTTGGGGGTGCGCTTCACATCCCGGCTTAAAGGATTTAGAGTGCATATACCCGGAAAATGGCTTCATCAAGAACCAAAATGCTGGAACATCCTAACAGCAATTGCGAATTGGTCCCTCTCACACTCGGAACGGGATTGCTCATGATAGTTCAGTTTCAACCCTCGCCTGGAGTACACATTTGACGAGCTGGGGTTCTTGCGGTAACCGGAATCCCCAGAGTGTGAAGGTGTTGCATTGCGATGCGTTTACATTCCGGTGCTGTGGTATCGGAGAAGCAGGCGCGACATTGCTGTGCCATGGGAACCGATACCTCTCAGGGCTAGCACACCGGAAGACTGAGGGCAAACAACACCTGCATTCTCCATTGCCAGGTCTGTTGTAGGGAATGTCTAGTTAGGCGTCAACACAGGACGGCAATGGGCGGTATTTTGTTATGAAGGGCTCGCGTATCCTCGTGATAAGGCGGTCCTCATAGGTGGCATCTCCCACAAAACACCGTTGAGAGATTGCTGGATGAAGGAAGGGGTCTGGATGGAAGACCCAGATGGGGAATGCCCTTACCCAAAGTGGACACAGAGGATGAGCGGAAGCTATTCCTGTCCAGGCCTAGTTTAGGACTGGAACTCAACACCAGCCGTCGCATTACTCCTTGTCTACACATCTCGCGTTCTTCTCTCAAGATCCAAGATCCTTGGCTCCTTCAATTCCTCTGCACACTACGCGCTCTTGTTCAATGCGACGTTACGACACCACCCGTTGTACGCCTCAGATACTCTACGTACCGGTTTAAGAGCACTCCTCATTCGCTTACCGGAATATATTGCCTTTCATATGTGGTGCAGATGTTGTTAATCTAAGCCTATCACTGCGTTCGCGTTGTTTCACACTTCGGCCCCTCTGCAACCCCGTGGCTTTAAGTAGCTTCCTAGAAAGGAAATTCCTTCGCCTCCTCCAACCGTTCCCATTATGGACACCTTGACTGCTGAGCCCCACACGCACATCCAGCAGCAAAAATGGAGGCGCGTAGTACAAAGTGCTCGGCTCAAGTCACAAATTCCATGCTAGCCCAATCGAAGCCTATAAACGCTTGCTGCAAGGACTAATAAGCAAATGGGTCCTGTAAACGTCGGACCTGGGGTTGCGGTCTCAGGGCGCTCAATCTTACCTCTTTGCTACCAACACTGAAATTTCCGATCGCGCAAATCATCTGTCGAGAAGGGAGATGCCCCCATTGATTCCCACAATTCCGCGTGACGAGCCTCGAAGATCTGATGGTGAACCAGAAAACGGAACGAAGGTTATCTGCTTCATGGTCGTCTTTTCTCTCTTCTCCATAGTCGCTGTGACCCTCCGAGTAACCTCAAAATGGATTCAGTGGAAGAGGCTGACATGGGACGATATCCTTCTTTTGGCTGCCGTACTTCAGATGCTGGGCATGAACATTCTGTTCGTAACAGGCAAGTCCTTCCTCACAAATACCCACTGTGGATAGGTTGAAAGGAGGCTAATTTACATCAGCGATCAAGTATGGAGGGTTCGGACACCATACTTCGGATTTAACTCATGAAGAACTTGCCTTCTTCATGAAGAGTTACTTCGCAGCCGGATTAGTCATGCCGACTTGCTACGCAACTGCAAAACTGTCTATTCTTTGGCTTCTCAATAATTCGATCTCACTCAAGAGCTTTCGGAAAGTCGTGCGCGCCCTTACAATTATTGTCCTATGTTGGTGGGTTTCGACCATCTTGCTTGACACATTTATCTGCTTTCCCATCAACTCAAGGTGGAATCCGAACGTCAAAGGAACTTGCAACAACAAAGTCGTCCAAGTCGAGTATTTTGCCACACCAATTCCCTGGATAATAACCGATTTCGCTATTCTAATCGTCCCGTTGCCAGTTCTGTGGTCAATGAAACTGTCTCGAGCACGGCAGATTGGCCTAGTGGCGCTGTTTGGGGTTGGAATTGCGTGAGTATGCTCTATATAGGTCCGCATTCTGAGGCTGACATATCACTGGCGCAGGACTTGTGGAGTGGCATGTAAACGGTATGTCACGTTGCTCAAAGTTCGCGATGATGACCTCACCTTCAGTATGGTGGAACCTTGCGTATGGACTATCATTGAAAGCAGCACCACAATCATATGTGCTGCCCTTCCAGCGTCGACGCTTGCTCTAAAAAGAGTCTTGCCAACGGAGGATTTCACTCGGGCTATCGAGTACTTAGAGGATCGATACTACGAATGGAGAAGCAAGAATGACGACAATAGAGCTCCCGGGTTAAGGGGTGTCCAACTAGTTGATGAACCTGAGATGTCTCCAGCTGCAGAAATATCGACCAGGCGACTGGAAATCACCCCAATTTAATTTTCTCGCCCCAGTTGAACTTAGTTATCAAGAACAAAAACGGTCGAAGGGATCATTTCCTAAAGCAATGATGAACTTTCGCTAAGGAATCTACTGGTAGAATCTTTAATGTCAAAACCGAACCTCTTTTCTTTTCCAAGAGCTAAGGAATCTTCGTGTTCAGTCTGGGTCAAGGGCACGGTGATTGAAATTGCGGCAGGGGAAGATAGCGCAGACTAAGTGCAAGACGCGTCTCCACCTGAACTTGGGAGCTGGAACGGTATCGCTTAAGCGCGTCAATCTTGATCAATCTTGATTGCCTTTGGAATATCATTTCACAAGCTTACAACCTGAACCCTCGAACATGAGATACATTACGGCACAGCCCTCTATTATTTCCTACTATATTGCCCCATCTTAGTACATGTGGGGCCTTCACGATTGGAGGGATCACACTCGCTACCCTAGCAAGGCCTCGTTCGGCGCAAATCCAACTCAATGAAACCGAGCAGGGGTGTCACGAGGATCCAATTAAACGTCTTTGGAATTTGATTGAAGCATCAACCCTAATGTCGCTCACATGGAAGATACCGAGGAGTATCGGCTCCAGCAATGCGGCACAGAACGTGGTTCATTTAACATATCACGGAGATGGGTATAACGATCGAAAACTGAAGAGCTTCCAGATCGAATTGCCTTGAGATCGAAATACCATTCCAGCATGGATTCCTGAAAATCTGTCATTTCTGCAGTCAGGCCTCCTGCTTTGTTTTCGTCATGGCCTGTGGAGAGCCTATTTCCATCGCCGTGGTTGGGATAGGATGCAGACTTCCTGGTGGAGCAAACAATCCTGAGGCTCTCTGGTCGATGCTTGCAGAAGGCCGCGATGCCTGGTCGGAAATACCGGAAGATCGATTTACTTGGAAGACATTTTTCCATCCATCACCAGAAGCACAAGGTTTCATGAATCATCGAGGAGGACATTTCATCCAACAAGATGTTAGAGCGTTCGATGCAGATTTTTTTGGAATCTCCCCCCTTGAGGCACGGGCGATTGATCCTCAGCAACGGCTCCTCCTTGAGACATCATATGAAGCAGCGGAAAACGCTGGTATCCCCCTAGAGGAATTTAAAGGGACAGACACAGCCGTTTTTGGTATGAAATATGAGTTGTCCACACAAATTCACGAAAAAGCTAAAGTAAAGAATAGCTGCAACATTCGCTAACGATTATGAACGCTTGTTGTCGAAAGACCCCGGCGACCTCACACGATACCACCTCGTCGGAACGGGAACTGCAACTTTCGCTAATCGAATATCCTACACCTTTGACCTCAAAGGCCCATCAGTGACGGTAGATACCGGATGCTCTGGAAGTCTCGTCGCTCTTCATCAAGCATGTCAGAGCCTACGCAACTTTGAATCGAGCATGGCCCTTGCAGGAGGCGCTGTGTTGATATTATCGCCCGACCAAATGATTGCAATGTCGCAGCAACAGATTCTGAACAACGAGGGGCGTTGCTATTCGTTTGACTCTAGAGGCCTTGGATACGGTCGCGGTGAAGGCGCCGCAATGGTCCTTCTCAAGCGTCTCGACGACGCAATTCGCCACGGTGATCAGATTCGAACGATCATAAGGAACACTTATGTCAACCAAGATGGCCGGACTACCGGAATAACTCTCCCAAGTCAGGATGCCCAAGAGCGACTTGCTCAAGGCGCTTTCCGCGATCTCAACTTCACCCCTGCAGACATTCAGTATATAGAGGCTCACGGGACAGGAACACCTGCTGGCGACGAGGCTGAAATTGGCGCCATCAAAAAAATTTATGCTGTCCACAAATCTCGAGATCACCCATTACTTGTGGGTTCCATGAAACCTAATATCGGGCATCTGGAGTCCGCGAGCGGTGTAGCAGGCTTGATAAAAACGATTCTATGTATGGAGAAAAGCTGCATTCCCCCAAATCTTCTATTTTTGAAGGGCAAAGAAAGCTTGCATCTAGATCAATCGAGCATTGAGGTAATCAGAAGGACTTGGATACTGATCTCCCTCTTATTGACCGCCATATAGATTCCAACCTCACAAGTCCCATGGCCGTCTTCAAGACCGAAGCGAGCTGTGGTGAACAACTTTGGCTACGGAGGCACCAACGCCATGGCAATTCTAGAAGAGGCAGATCTAGCCTCACTTGCAACCTCTACCCCCCGCCAAGCTATTGCGAGGAAATTCATTTCCGAAACTCGCTTTCCTAGTCAGAATCTATTTCTAATTTCGGCAAAATCAGAGGTGTCACTTTCTCGATACCTTGATGCCATGATGACATGGCTTCGAGGAAGTAGACCTCTGAATTTCGCCGGCCTTGCGCTCACCCTGTCATTGAGGCGATCTGTTTTTCCATGGCGGCGTGCAGTAATTGCGAATAATCTCGCCTCATTAATAAACGGGCTAGAAGAGAAGACCCGAGTTCTACAGAAAGACCGCAAATCTTGCGTAGTATTTGTATTCACTGGGCAAGGAGCACAGTGGCCGATGATGGGGCTTGACCTCATGGTATACCCCGAATTCGCACGATCGATCCGTCTTTCGGATGATATACTTCGTAACCTCGGTGCATCTTGGAGCCTTGAGCGCGAACTTCAATTAAGCGGTGAGATGTCGAAGATCCATGATAGCAGGATAGGACAACCTGCTACAACTGCCGTTCAGGTAGCTTTGGTAGATCTGCTGAAGACCTGGAACATTACCCCTAAAGCTGTCATTGGGCATTCAAGCGGTGAGATCTCCGCAGCATACACTGCTGGTTTTCTATCTCGCCAAGGAGCTCTTGAAGTTGCATACCACCGCGGCTTCTTAGCAGAAATAGCAAAAGAAAAAATTGATGTGCCTGGGGCAATGCTAGCGGTGGGTTCAAGTGAGAACGAGGTACGCAGTCGAATGGGCGTATTGGGGATATCGGATCGGGTCACCCTTGCCTGCGTTAACAGCCCTGCATCCATCACAACATCTGGTGACCTAAGCGCTATTTTGAGGCTGAAGGCAGCATTAGAGACAGACGGAATTTTCACTCGGCATTTGAAAGTGGATGCGGCGTATCATTCCCATCACATGGAATCGGTAGCTTGCTACTATCGTTCTAGACTTTCTAGCCTTACTACCGCCGCCAAATCCCTCGGAGTGGAATTCTACTCGACCGTGACAGCTCAAAAGAGAACCTCCAGTTTCGGTCCAGAGTACTGGGTTTCTAATCTTGTCTCACCGGTAAAATTTTCGAATGGATTAGAGGCAATATGCCAGGATTTCAGCAACGCTGAGCACCTCAATTTTGTCGAAATCGGTCCTCACTCGGCACTCAAGGGACCCATACATCAAACCTTGTCGGCATCGAGTGTTTCTCTCCCCTCTTGGCTATACATCCCTACTCTAATTAGGAACGGGGATGGGGTAATGTCGTTTCTAGAAACAATTGCTGCCCTTTTCGAAACAGGTGTCGATGCAAAATTTTATCCGCAGCACGAAAACTCATCCCTAGAGGCCATCACTTCTTCCATTCGGGATCTTCCGCCTTACCAATGGGATCACTCGAAGATCTTTTGGCATGAACCCCGTCTGAGCTGGGATTATAGGTTCCGGCCCTTTTCCCCGCACGAGCTATTAGGCACTCGGACTTTGACGTCTCCAGAGGATGAGCCGAGTTGGTGTGTTCTCCTTGGCCGAGACAGTCTTCCATGGCTCGAAGATCATCAAGTGGATGGCTTCGTCATCTTCCCTGCTACAGCATACTTGGCTATGGTAATGGAAGCTATCCGGCAGTGGAAGCGTGGCAGTAACTTTCCGGATACCACCTTTAAATTTCGTCGAGTATCGTTAAAGCGTACACTCAGCCTACCAGAATTGCCCAACCGGGTTGAGATGGTCCTCACCCTGAAGTTGAATGACACTCTGTGGTCTGATTTTCGGATTTTCTCCCTATCGGACGGTAATTGGCGAGAGCACTGCCAGGGACAGATCAAAATCTTTTCGACATTAGGAGTGATGGAAGACCGTGAACAGTGTCAAGAGGAATCCCTTGTTACTCGGCAACAAAAGCTAAGCCTGCAACATTTCACTGAACTATGTTCAGAGAAAATTAAACCAGAAACCTTGTATGAGACGTTACGACTCCTTGGTAACGAGTATGGATCCTCATTTGCCTTGATTAAGAAAATTTCGGTCTCTCAGTCAGCGGCAATAGCCACAGTCTCCATTCCGGATACAGCCACTATCATGAGAGCGAATTATTCGTCGCCATACATCATCCATCCCACTGTATTAGATGCAGCCCTGCAAACTGCCGTTCTTCTCTTCTCAAGAAAACAGCGCATTCGTGCCGCAATGCCGATTGCTATCCAGGGCATTAATGTATCACCACGCAACATCCACCCAGCCGGAGTGGAGCTTATAGTCACTTGCGAGCTTCGGGATGTTTTTCTAAACTCTGCGACGTTTGACCTCGTAGGATTTCAGGCAGACACATCTGGAGAGCTTCAACCCGTATTTTCATGCTATGGTGGTGAACTGCGGGCTACCAGTGAACGGACAAGCGCTTTGCAGTCCAATGCAGAGGATACCGTGTTTGAAATGAGATGGAGCATAGATCCTGCTTCGATAACCGCCGAAGATTTAGAATCTCTGGATAGAGAACCGGAGCTTGACATCGAACAACAAGAAAGAAAGCTTAAGCGCCTCCTGAACGCAGCTAACTTCTTCAACCAACAGGCGGCAGAACAATTGAGACATTTAGATCGGAGACCAGTGGACTCTTATGCAGGTTTATTTGATCTGATGGCCAGACATGCAAAATCCGGGAGCACAGAGAATCTACTAACCAACCAGCAAGACGTTCTTCACGATCTATCGAATTTAGGGGTGGAGGGAGAGTTGCTTGCACGGGTGGGACCTTCTCTTAGCTCCATCCTTACTGGAGAAACCGATCCACTCGGGCTATTGCTTGAGAATCAACTGCTTTATCGAGTCTATCAAGACGACTGCACACGCCGTTGCAATACTTATCTCATCAATTACATTCAGCATCTGGCTTTCAAGAACCCTGCCCTCCGAATTTTGGAGATTGGAGCAGGCACTGGCGGATCGACGATCCCATTATTCTCAGCCTTGAGTCCGACTGGTCAAGCATTCGCTACAGTCTACGACTTTACGGATGTTTCATCGGGTTTCTTCGAGCAAGCTAAGGTAGGTTTGAAAAATTGGGAAAATCTCATTACAATGAAGTCGCTAGATATCGAGAAAGACCCCCGGAAACAGGGGTTCGAGGAACACTCTTACGACGTGGTCATCGCTGGCAACGTCCTTCATGCAACCCAAACAATCTCGGTTACGCTTTCGAATGTACATAAGCTGTTGAAGCCTGGGGGTGTCCTGGCTTTAACCGAGTTGACCAGGAGCAGTGCCATGTTTGATATGACGTTCGCTCTTCTCCCTGGATGGGGTTCGAGTAAGACCACAAGCAACTGCATTGTCCTATATACTAACTTCAGCTAGGGAATAACGATGGAAGATATGATAGCCCCCTACTGTCCGTCGACAAATGGGATACTCGCCTCCGCCATTCTTCATTTACCGGGGTTGAGTTGGCTGCATATGACTTTCCCGGACCATCCCGTAGAGTTGCTTTCTTGATTTCCAGAACCAAGATTCCATCCGAATCGAACGGCTATCACGTACATCATGCAAAAGTACTGAATCACCTTCATCCAGATCATCTGGGTCACCAGCTAGTCGCATCATTGCGTAAACAGTTAACTTGCGTAGGATGCCAAACAGCGAGTGAATCATGGTCCCATGATGAGTTCGACAGCACCGCAACATATATCATTATCGATTCCTCAAGCAACCCCGTCCTAGCAAACTGCGCAGAAGAGCCTTTCCAAAGGATCAAAGTCATTTTAACCAAAGGGGCAAAGATCGTCTGGATAAATCTAGCCGATTCCAATGCTACACAAGATCCCGGAGGTAGCTTAGCAGCTGGGTTTGCTAGGACCGCTCGGTCAGAGTACGAGTCGATCGATTTGGTTACGATTGATGTCCAGCATGACTTCAACAGTTGCCATCAAAGAATAACTACTCAATTGGCTCTCATTATTTCCCAAGACAATAGCTCTTCCAAATTGAAGATTGCGGAATTCGAATATCGACTTGTGAATGGGAAATTGCATATTCCTAGGATCGTTAAAAATGAAAAACTTGATGCAACCATATCGGACACTTCCCTTGATAGGCAGAATGAGGCTACCGACTTTCACTCACATAGCCGCCCCTTGAAATTGAAAGTTGGTACTCCTGGTCTACTTAACACGCTTCAATTTATAGATGACGATGGTCCCTCAAGTCTTGGATTTGATGATGTGGAAATTGAGGTCCATGCCTGCGGGATCAACTTTAAAGATCTTTGGATTGCTCTAGGCCAAATGAGATCAACGGATAACATGGTCGGTGAATGCGCCGGAATAGTCAGAAATGTCGGCGAAAACTTCATCGACAGGTTCAGCATCGGAGATCGAGTATGTGCCCTAACAGCGACTCCATACTCCAGCAAAGCTCGAGCAAACGGGCATGCCGTCCATAAGCTGCCACATTCGATGTCGTTCATTACCGCAGCATCCATACCAGTAGCTTTCTGTACAGCCTATTACAGTCTTGTCAGAGTCGCACGTTTACAACATGGCCAGCGTGTTCTCATCCACGCTGGTTCAGGTGCGCTCGGGCAAGCGGCAATCCAGATTGCTCGATCTTACGACGCTGAGATTTTCACAACCACGGGCACTGTATTCAAGCGGCAACTCCTTACAAGCGAGTTGGGCATTCCGGAAGATCATGTTTTCAGCTCTCGAACAACGGCCTTCAAGAACGGTATCCTTCGAATGACGCATGGGCAGGGAGTAGACGTTGCTCTTAATGCACTCTCGGGTGAGATGCTACATAGCACCTGGGAATGCATTGCTGAAATGGGTACCTTTGTGGAAGTCGGGAAGATGGAAATCCGTCGAAACGCGCAGCTTGATATGGAGCCTTTCGATAAGAACATCACTTTCGCCTCCGTGGATATGATTCTGCTAGCACGCCGCCGACCTGATATTGTCCAAGGGATTCTTAGTATTGTCCTCTCTATGTTCGATAATGGCACTCTACAGCCGGTATTACCAGTCACCGCAACGCCCATCTCCGAAATCGAGACCGTGTTTAGAATGATGCAAGCGAGGAAACATACCGGGAAGCTTGTGTTGGATACTGCACCTGGCAAGTCAGTATCCGCAAAAGTACAACCGTTGCGCTTGAAAGTGGATGGCACGTACGTGATAGTTGGAGGTCTAGGGAAGCTTGGGAGACAGATTTGCAGTCACCTCAGCGCTCTCGGTGCCGGATATATTATTCTACTCTCGAGGCAAATCTTCCCACCACAAGACCAAGCCGAAGTCGAAAAAGAGCTCAGCAACAAGAAAACCCACGTCCGCATCATATCTTGTGATGTTAGCAAATTAGAGGATGTGCGGAAGCTCTCATGTGAACTTTCTACTGATTTCCCGCCTTTAAAGGGGATTTTGCAAGGTCCTATGATTCTTCGAGATCGAAGCCTTTCCGACATGACAGTCGACGATCTACAGTCATCGATTGCACCAAAATATCAGGGCACGCAGAATTTAGTAGAGGTTTTCCGGAATACAGACTTGGACTTTTTCGTCATGCTATCTTCGCTCTCGGGAATTGTTGGTCTGCCAGGACAGGCGAATTACGCAGCCGGGAATACGTACCAAGATCACGTTGCTCATGGAGACGACTTTGGATGTTGGAAGAACGTTAAGTCGCTGGATATGGCGGTACTATCTGACACTCATGTGATACCAAAGGAACAGCAAATGAAGCTTCTTCGTAGAGGTATTCTGTCGATATCGAATGAGGTGTTATTTCCTTATCTGGACTATGCAATGGACACACGAAAGACAGGGGGATCTACAAATCAGATTCTCATCGGACTGGATATGCAGGCTGCATCAGAGGACAACAAGTCCTTCTACTCCAGAAACCCAATCTTCAGCCAGGTTTTTGCTTCAAATCAGCATGGTCGAGTTTCTCCGTCATCCACAATCACCAAGACCCCCATCGAGAAGCTCCAATTGCTTTGTCTCGAATCTCCAGAGGACAGGGGAAATTTAATCGCGGACGCTATCCGAGAGAAGGTTTCATTGCTGGTGGCAATGAATTACGACAATATCAACATCGCTACTCCAATTGTGAATTTTGGGCTGGACTCGCTGATCGCGATTGAGTTGAAGAATTGGATCACGAAAGTTTTACATGCTCCCATGCAAACTTCCGATATTCTAGATTCTCCAAGTATCGCGGCGCTAACCAAAGTAATTATGCAAAGAATGGAACCAATTGTGTCCCAGGTTAAGGATACCGCTGGTGCCCTACGAACTTTAGACTTGCACCCCAATCTAGACGAGAACTTGGCCAACCCGGACGACTTGTGTACTCGTGCCGAATTACCAAAATTACCTCTTCCAAGTCTTGAAGCCACCCTAGAGACATTCCAGAATTCAGTGCGATCTTTTGCTACCCGCGAGGAACTCATTGCGACCCGTGCAGTCATTAACGAGCTTCTACAACCGTCTAGTGTTGGCCACAAGCTGCAAGCTCGTCTGGAGAGGCTCGACCGTGACGCTGCCACTCAATGTTGGCTAAAAAGTATCCACGACAAGACTTTCTGGCTTGAACGACGAGCTCCTCTGCGACCGAGCATGAACTTCTTCTCGACCCATGCACTTACAGAACGTCAGTATGGACAAGCGGAGAAAGCAGCGCTCATCTCTCTTGCCGCCTTTGAGTTTAAGCAAAAGCTCGACAGAGGCGAGATTTCGCAAGATATCGTCAATGAGGAACCGCAATGCATGGAGTCGTTGGATTGGGTTTTCAACGCGTATCGTAGGCCAGGATTGGGCTGTGATACTACCCTAAGATTTCCTGGAAATGATTATATCGTTGCGATGAGAAATGGCAACGTCTACAAGATTCCACTTTTGGAGCATGAGGCGACGATTTCTCACGCTAAATTTACTGCAATTTTCCAAACAATCCTCCAGGATGCTCGAACGGATACTTGCTGGGCAAGCGTTTTGACTGCAGACGAGCGAAATCAATGGGCAAAGGTGAGGGCTCTCGCGATCGACGCAAATCCTTCTAATGAGGAATATTTCTCTGTGATTGAGAAGGCGCTTTTCGTTGTATGCTTGGACGGTGGGGCACCACAAACTTCAGAAGAGCGTGTGCGGCATTTCCTTCTTGACGATAACCGTAATCGGTGGAACGACAAAACTCTCTCTTTTATTGTGTGCGAGAATGGTGTGTCGGCGTTTTGGTGCGAGCATTCCATGATCGATGGGACGACGCTCGAACAATTAGCTCAAGCTGTCAATCTGGCAGCAAATGATTCCTTGGCATGTCCTACAAAGAGGGATGTTGACATCATGGAGGGTCGAGACTTTGCACGATATACATTCGTATCCAATTCCGCCATCAATGCGCATATCGACTCGGCCCGACAGCAATATCTCGAAAGCATCAAAGATGTGGACTTTTCAACACTCCAGCTACCAAATTTTGGTGAGCGCTTTCTACGGCGGCACAAAATTCCACCAAAAGGTGCCCTTCAATGCATTATATCTCTCGCGGCAAAACGACACTTCGGCTACAACCCTGCATCTTATGAGGCCGTCTCCATGCGCTCTTTCCACCTTGGACGTCTCGACATCTACCAGGTTCACACTCCCGAAATGGACACCTTCGTATCGGCCACCGAGAATCCACATCCAAATCCTGAATCTATGTCAGCTCTCCGAAAGCTGCTTCACGAAGCGGCCAAATCTCACGCCGCGGGCCTTGCAAAGACGTCACGCGGACGGGGCTGGGATCGCCATATCTCAGCTCTCCGAGCTGTGCTAAAGCCCGGCGAGGAGGAACCGAAATTCTTCCGGGATCCAGTGTATGTGAAAACGAGACCAAGAAAGGTGTTTGTTAGTTTTAGCAGGACAGGGAGTCCAGAGTGGGGGAGTGTCTGGAGGGATCCAGAGGCGCTTTATATTGGGGTTGAGGTTTTTGAGGACAGGTAAGTTGTATTTTGATGAGGTTCAAAGTTCAGACCACAAAATATGTAGAGGAAACTTACTAACTGCGGATACAGGTGTAAGTTATGTGTAACTAATGGGCTGGGAAGAGCAAACGAGTTTTGTAGGGGAGTAGAAATTGCAGTGGATCTTGTGAAAGGGATCGTTGAGGCGAGTGATTGAGCGAGAAAGGAGAGGTTGGGTTGGATCCTTCTTATCTTCATTGAATTTTATGCTTTCCATTTGTTAATCTTCACCAATTTTCGGATTGTATGTAGCGTTGCTTGCCTCACGTGTGGGCAGGTAGTCCAAGAGACCTCCATTCAGTAAATGAAAATTATAGATGCCCCACAAAACACCGAGGATAGACGCCGTTCCCACTGCCGAATCCAGCATGGTAAGGCGGCCCATCAGGAGAGGGGCCAAAAGGTAAACTTCGCCTCACCTTCAGTATTCGAAGATAGCGAACCCTTCATCAACACCTAGCATTTATGAAAAAGGCAAACCTCTATGTCGAAAGCTCTAAGGCAATATATAAATCATGGCGCAATAGTCTCCGGACTCCGACAATTGATTGACCCGTCTAAATTCATTTAGTGAGACTTGGTATCGTTACACGAACCCAGAAACTGGGTCTGGCAGCCATGATATCGGGATTATTGACTCCGAGCAGTGGAAACTTCAGAATCGTACCAGTGAGAAACTGATATAATCATACTCGGGGTTGTCCCACGGATGTTGGTGAGTAAGGCGTTGGTTTCGACCCGTCCAGCTGATATGAGTTGAAAGCGAAGAGCTCGTTCGGTTCGAGAAGTGCGCGGTGTACCACTCGAATGACTCAAGATATCGAAATATCCGACAGACCGGAAAGAGAATGTTGAGCAGTGGCCTAGAGCCGACCATTGATGTGGTGAAGACTCGGATGCAGGCTTCGGCCATGACGCCGATTGACGCGGGAACAATGGTATCTTTGTGGAGTCAGAGACGTTCTAGGATATACCCTTGCAGGAGTCCCTACATGTGATGTCCTCGCCGTGGACCTGAAGCGAAAGTGTATATCGCATGCACGCCACCCCGCAAGTCCTAGTCTCCAAATTAGAGACGTCGGATGTGAAGGACTTTACACTTCTTACCCTAACCCCAAGCTAAATATGACTGCGAGAACGCGCTTGTCAGATTTCGAAAGCTTCATCGACGATATAAGCGGGATTGGGCTTATAATTAGGGCGAAGTCCGTGAAAACGCACGGAATCAAGACGATGTACATTTGAACTCCTGCATTTGGTTGACAGAGACCTTGGAATCTCAGCATGAGGGGTCGACAGGAGGAGATCTCGAGAAGCAAGAACCCGATGCACAGGCAAACGACAATTCCAGCGATGATGCGAACCACGAACCGAAATTGTTGCACGGTGAAGGTGTTATACAGCAGGACGAGAAAGGATAAACGGGAACTAGTGAAACACAGGGACATGCTAATTCTGCTAGCCATGTCGAGCTTAAACTGCGGTCAGGTTTGGGGGTCTTTTTGGGAATTTGCGACATACCTCTCGGAATGCAATTAGTTCTTGATGAGATATGGACCGCACATGTCGTCCAAGACCTGCCTGTTTAACGGCTGTTGCCCTTTTAGTAGCTGCATCTCGGAATAGTGGGCCATGGCTTACCGATGCTGAAAAGCATATTGATGAGTATTTGTTGAATCTAGTGGGGGTAAACAAGCTGAAAGTTGCTTTACTTTCTTTGCCTGGCGAGAGCTTACTCCGGCGAACAAAAGAATGTAGTCATCCACACCAAGCGGGGCCTTCTGGATTCTTCGTGATACCAGTCTCATAATTATCGACATGAGGCCAAGCACTGTGAATGCAACTACACAGCCGTGAATAGCCCATTCACGACTCTCTCCTCGCGCCGTCCGCCCATAAATATGTACCAGCTGCGACATAGGTACCTTCGACGATGAGGCTGTGATGACAGTTCTCTGAAACAGGAGCGAAGTTGGTGGCAAAGGAATGTACTCCATTACTTCTAAAAATTGGGGCCCCCGTATATATGCATGGAAGGCACAGCAAACTTTCCATGCACGATCGATAATCTAAAGTGCTTTAGAAACTTGCATGTCCGAGAGGAGGCCGCCAATTAGGACGGATATTCCACGTGCGTCCGTGTGGGGCGTGGAAACCAGGTCGGCGGGTGGAGTTTCGACACTATATACTGTACTTTTTGGTCTGACTCGAGTCCAACCATAATATGAAATAAAGTGAAGATGGTGTTGAGAGATAGAGTATGGACTTTGGTGACGGTATGACCAGCTTACTTACCGACTTTGGTGCCAATTTCTATTTCGGGAGAGACTTTTCCTTTTTAACTCAGAAACTGTTGAATGGGCTCTGACAGCTAGCTGCTTATAGTATAAGCACTTAAGTAGCAAGAGTAAGAGTGGTGTACAGTGTGCACAGCGTACAAGGTAAGTAAGGTAAGGGCAACATATTTCTAGTTCTATTACTCTTATCTTTCCTTTATATAAAGGAAAAAAAGAATATTTAGATGTTTATGTATAAAAGTTTACACATAAGCATTATGTAATATAGATATATAATTCTACTTATGCGTAATTATTTATATCTAGGCTATAACACTGCTGCTGTGTATAAACACTAGCAACTTTTCTTTTTATCTAAAAAGTTACTTTTTGTACATGTTACTTTTTTTTTATTTATATAAGTTTATCTAATTACATTTTACCTTTACTTTACTTTATTTATTAGGACTTGCCTTAGTAATGCTATATATTAAAATAAGCTAGTTACACTATGTAAATAGCTTTATAAATAGTATAAAGTGTTTTAGGCTATTATTATTTAGCCTTTATATACTTACTTTATAAGTAATTTAGCAGTATATAAACTATTTTATGTAAAGTTTTATGCTAGAATAGTGTAAAATCTTTATATAGGCAGGTGCGTAAGGAGGTGTATATAATAAGGTCTTTTTTTTTTTTTTACTTTTTTTTCTTTATCTTTTACTTTTTAAGCCCTACTATACTATTCTCTAGCTCTTTTTTTTTTTTATATAGTGCTAATAGTAATAGATACTTCTGCCTACACATACACACACACACACACACACACACACAGAGAGAGAGAGAGAGAGAGAGATGTCTCTTTAGCCTTCCTTCTCTACCTCTAGCGCTGTTAGTGCGGGCGTCTTTAACGTCCTTGTGCAGTCTAGCAGCCTAGGGCGCATCTATGTTACTTTTTTAACTAGTTCTACTACTAATTAGTAGTTTATTTAGCATTTTAGCATAAATATATAAATTCTTTAGCTTTTTTACTTTCTTTTTATATAAAATGCTAATTATAGATAAGCTAAAAAGTAGTATATAGCAGCTTTACTATTTTATAATATTAATATTATCTTACTTACTAGCACTAATCTGCAGCTGTAAGCAGTAAAGGTTGTGTGTTATAAAAAGTACTTTTATATAATTTTAGTTTAGAGTTATAGTTAAGTCTTAGTAACTTTATATACTTATTATTATAGCAGTACTACTAGTGCTTTTTTTTTTATTAAGTATTATATGTTAGCTAACTTCTAGGCTAATGCCTACACTTTATATGTATAGTAGAGCTGTAGTCTGCATTGTGACTACTATATGTAAGGGGTAGTAGCTTTTTCTTTTCCTATATACTAAATAAATAGACTGTCTTTCTGTTATAATTATGCACAAGTAAGGTTATAGAGCTTTACAGAGGTCTAGTTTAATTACTACGTAAGGTATTATAGTAGGTACAAGACGTTATATAAGGAATAGAAAGGTTTAAAAAGAAATTAGTAATTAAATACTTAGCTTAAAAGTCTAAGCGCTTTAGGTATAAATTAAGCCTATTCTAGGTTTAGTTAGTGTTAAGGTAGTTTATGCTTAAGTTTATGTCTATGTTATGTTATGTTTATGTTAGACGTGCACTAATAATACTCTAGTATATGTCTAATATAGTTATGTCTAAGATCTAGAGAGGATACTGTAACAGTACTCTCTTTTTTATTAAGAAGGAAATTCTTTATATTAGTAGTTCTAGCATTAGGTTGTCTTTGTTAGAGTACAGGTTTAGTTTAGATAGGTATTAGGCGTAGAATTAGGTTACTATAGAGTTCTCTTACAGAGCTTCTGCAGGTTTCTATAATAGTTTATTATATCTAGTCTATTTTATAAAGTATTTATAAATATATTTCTTTTTATTAAACTAGATCTATTTAACATCTTCTATAACATATTCTAGTTTATTATTTATAATAATAGGTTTAAGTGGCAGGTTTAGCTGTTTAGGTAAATAGTTAGATTTAAAGGCTACTTAGCGCAGCAATAATACGTAGAACACAGGGTGTATCTTTATGCTGTTAGGTAGAATTAATTAGTAAGCATATAATAAAACTATATAGGCTACTATAAAGAGGCTAAGGTTCTTCTAATTAAGTTTTTTTAATTATTAGTTTGTTTAGATATTTCTAGCGTCTAGCTAGACCTTCTTGCTAGCTGCATACACAGGGGCAAAGGTTTAGGATTAGTTTATGTACTCTTATTAAAAAGCTTAAGCCTATGTAAGCTTTTTATAAATATATTTAAATATATTTTAGATTTTATTAATAAGTCTATTTATATCTATTACTTATACAAATTAATAAGTTAGTTAAAAAGTATTTAAAAGTAGTTTAAATCTTATTTAGAAGTAGTATCTATAGTTTACTAAAAACAGAGATACTTGTGTTAATTTAGATGTTATGTTATTAGCTTTAAACTATGCTATAGCTAACTATTTTACTTAGTTATTCTACTAGTAGTTTATGTACACTTATAGAACTTATTTTATTATAGTGTTTATGTTCTTAGTCTAGCTGTTAGTCTCTAGGTAAAAAGCTGTAGATAGATAAGGGACAATTTAGAGCTATTTATAGAGTTTGTTCTAAAAGGCTAAGACAAACTGTGTACCTCTGTCTAATATAATTATGTTAGGTAGGCTATAGTAAACTTATACATACTAGTAGAATAACTAGGCTATATTAGGGGCAGTTATAGAGGAACATAGTATTAAGTGTTAATACTTAGTTAAGTAATTAACAACTACTATAATATTTATATACTTTTTAAATAAAAGTAGGTCTATAATAAAATTAATTAATATGTCTTTCTAAGCTTATTTAAGAATTAGAAGTAGTTTAAGCAGGCTATTATACCTTTTTTAAAAGGCCTTTACTTTACAGCAAGTATAGCAACATAATATATATTAGTGTACAGTATAGAACATGCGGGGCTAGTAGTACTCTCTCTGTAGTAGGTTAAGAGTCTTTCCTCTGCCTAGGTGTCCTTTAATAGGCAAGTTGTGTATAATTTAGAGTAGTTTAATTCTTAGTTTATTAGAATTAAAAATTATAAGTTAGTTACAGTAATATAGCTTACTATTTTAGTTTTTATAGTTAGCTAGTGTTACCTTCTTTAACTAACTAGCGCTATTTTAAAGCAGGTTTAAAGTTTTTTAGATAAATTTATTATTTAGATACTTATTAGTAATAATTTAATTAATTATCTAATTTATTTTGTTTAGGTTAAGGTCTAAAAATAGCTTAAGTTAAAGTAAAGTTTAGTGTTAAGCCTTTTACACTTCTTTCTAAGCAAAGATGTTTTAGAATTGCCTTATAAAGGCATCTAGTTTCCCTCTGTCTTAACTAAAATAATAAGTAATCTTAAAATTAAAATAAGATAAGTATTTAAACTAATAGGCTTATTAGTAGCTAAGTTATTTTATAGTTATAAAGTACTATAAGTTCTTATAGTTAGATAGGACCTGTATTAGATGCGCTGCACTTTCTAGTTTAGGTTGCTATTATTTAAAGTAGTGTACTATAGCAAGTAATTTTTTATTATAGATTTTATAATTACTTTTTATAGAACTTATTCTTTTTAAGAAGTATGTAATAGGCCTAATAGTCTTATCTAGCTTAGTCTAGAAAAAAACTCCTGCTACTATGTAGTCTAAGGCATTAGCTTTTATAAGTATTAGTAGTTTAAAGTTAAAGTAGTAGAGTATTAAGGCTTTAGTAAAGGCTTTTTTTAGCTAGTTAAAAAACTATTAGTAATTTAAGTTAAAGTTAAATTAAACTTTTTTCTTAGTAAGTGTAATTATAGGGCTTACTAGCTATAAGAAGTTATTAATAAATTATTAGTAAAAGTTAGTAAATTTTATAAAAGCTTAAACATTTTTTATGTCCTTTAAGTATTACTAATCTAGCACAGTCTAAACCTTAACAGGGTCTATTTAGATGCTATCTGTAGAGATTACATATTCTAAATATGTAACCTTTAATTAGTAGAACTTACATTTGTCTATGTTAAGTTATAGACCTACTTTTTCTATAGCCTTTAGCACTAGGCGTACATGCTGTTTATGCTCTAAAAGGCTATTACTATAGATTAGAATATTATTAATATACATAGTGCAGAACATGTCTAGGTAGGGTTAGAGCAAGTTGTTTATAAAATATTAAAAAGTACTAGGCATGTTAGCTAAGCTAAAGGGCATTACTAGGTACTTAAATAGTCTATATTAAGTCTAAAACACTGTTAGCTACTTATTACCCTTTACTATCTTTAGCTTATTAAAGGCAGTAATAATATCTAACTTTATAAAATACTTTACTTTACTTAGTTAGCTTAAAGTTTCTTGTAAAAAAGAAATTAAGTATTAGTTTTTAATAGTAACAGTATTTAGTCCTTAGTAGTTAATATAGAATTAAAGCCTACCCTTAGGTTTCTTTATAAATAGTATAAGTAACACTACTAGTAAAAAGCTAGCTTAAATAAACTCTTTTTTTAGGTTTTTATTAAAGTATTTTTAAAGCACTTTTAATTTATTTAGTAACATCTTATATAGTAGCTTATAACTAGGTTATTTACTAGGCTTAAGAGTTATTTAGTAATTATATAAATATTATATTAAAAGCTTATTAAACTTATCTTAGAAAAAAACATGTAATAAGTTATAGTAGTCTTAAGAGACTATTATTTTTAAGTTAGTATGTTTTTAGAGAGCTAAAGCTTAGTCTATATTAGAAATTATAACTGCGTAGATTTTATAATCTAGTTATTAAGCTAGAGTTATAAATAGAGCAGGTCTTATGTAGTAGATGTCTATTTACTGTTTAAGTCCTAGTTTGTGTTTAAATTAAGTAGGTAAAAGTTTTTTAAAAGCTTTTTTTTTTTAAGTTTAAGCAGTTATTAAATTATTTTATATAGCCTATTTTAGTAAAAGGCCTAGCTTGTTAGCCTTACTTAGGTAGTTTTTTTCTAAGTTATTAGAAAGTAGGTCTAGAGACTTTCTATATTAAGTGCTATTTAAGTGTTATTTAGGTGTAAGCATAAGTATATATCTTAGCATTAAAAAGAGTTAAAGTTTAAAACTTACTTTTAGTAATTAAAAGTAACCTTGTGCTAATACAGCTATAGTTATTCTAGAATTAAGTTATAACATTTTATATTTATTACATAGAGTTTAATCTGCTTCTTATAGTATTAGTAGGTAATTATAATAGTTATAGTATAAAAAATAAAACTTTTTTTAAGTTATTTTTTATTAAATCTAGTTAAGTAAATTATTTAAGTAAGTAGTGTTAATTAAAGATTTAGTTTATATGCTAGTTTTTTATTAATGTAACCTATGCTGTTTACTTCTAAGTTAATAAAAGCTTGTATTAGAGCTAATATAGTTCTTTATTATAAATATATAAAAATATTAACTTAGTACTTTTAGTTATTAGTAAGAGACTTAGCTTATAAGTTAGTAAAGATTTAGTGTTAAATTAGTTCTAAGAGGTAACTTAGCCCTAGAATAAGCCTTTTTGCAGGCTTCTACTGCTATAGCTGCAGCTACATTAAGAGTAGCAAAGGGGATTAGAGCTTAAATATAAGTTAAAGCCTTTATAAAAATAAAAATAAAATAGTAAGAATCTTTAATAAGTACTAGCAGCACTACTTGCGTAGACTTAAAAAAGGGGAATAAAGCAGTTTTAAAAAATATAACTATGCTTACTACACTTAAAACATTAACTTTTTTTTTATAATTTTTATGCTTTTTAGAACTAACTAGAGCATAATTTAAATTAATTTTTATTACATTAAAGTCCTTATTTATAACTGCGCTAGTTTAGGGGCGTATTAGGGCTTGTACAGGGAGGAACCTTATGTTATTATTATAGGTAGTAATTAGGTTTACATACATGTTAAGGTTATTTAAAAGGGGTTCTTCTACTATAGCGCGTTGCAGTTTAGTTAAGAGGGAGTTATATAAGGCTGTAATTAGACCTATCTTATTTAAGCTTATATTAAATATAAGTTAGTAAAACTTAGTAAAGTGTAAAGTAAAGCTTTTTTTATTTTATTATAAAGTGTTTAAGTAACTTAAGGCTATTAACTTTTTATTTAAGTCTTTATAAGTTACTTATAAAAACACTATAAATTAATTTAAGTTAATAATATCTTTATTTATTAGTAAGTTAATTAAGGCTGTTATATTATAGTTAAGTTAAAAGTAGGCATATAGTAACTAGAAGCATTTAAAGGGGAATTAGTCTATGTTTTTTTTAAGTTTGTATTAGAGCTTGTGTAAAAAAAAAGGTAGGTCTTTTTGTTTTTTATTAAACAGTAGAGGATTAGAGAGTTAGTTAGATTTTATTACTAAGTTAAAAAGGTTATAAGTTATAGGTAGTATTAAGTAGAAAAAAGTTAAGCTATCTCTAGACTTTTAAGTAAGCTTTAAGGCTAGTAAGTTCTTAGTTCCTACTACTATAATAGAAGTTAAGGCAGAAACAGACTGCTTAATAATATAAAGCTATTTTTTAAAGTTTTTTTAAAAAGCTTTAAAGCTTATAACATAGTAGCTTTTTTATAAAGTAAGCGCTTTTTAAAAAGCTTTTTAGCTTACTTTAATAGCTTAGAGTTATATAAGTACTAAGCTTATTAAATTAGATTTAGAGGCTATTTTTAGCTAAAGTTTTAACATAATATAATATTATAATTATGCATAAGTAAGGTTATAGAGCTTTACAGAGGTCTAGTTTAATTACTACATAAGGTATTATAGTAGGTATAAGACATTATGTAAGAAATAAAAAGGTTTAGAAAAAAATTAGTAATTAAATACTTAGCTTAAAAGTCTAAGCG
>NW_022985166.1:702042-714876 GCF_010093535.1 Lindgomyces ingoldianus | reverse complement strand
TTTTTTTTTTTAAGTTTAAGCAGTTATTAAATTATTTTATATAGCCTATTTTAGTAAAAGGCCTAGCTTGTTAGCCTTACTTAGGTAGTTTTTTTCTAAGTTATTAGAAAGTAGGTCTAGAGACTTTCTATATTAAGTGCTATTTAAGTGTTATTTAGGTGTAAGCATAAGTATATATCTTAGCATTAAAAAGAGTTAAAGTTTAAAACTTACTTTTAGTAATTAAAAGTAACCTTGTGCTAATACAGCTATAGTTATTCTAGAATTAAGTTATAACATTTTATATTTATTACATAGAGTTTAATCTGCTTCTTATAGTATTAGTAGGTAATTATAATAGTTATAGTATAAAAAATAAAACTTTTTTTAAGTTATTTTTTATTAAATCTAGTTAAGTAAATTATTTAAGTAAGTAGTGTTAATTAAAGATTTAGTTTATATGCTAGTTTTTTATTAATGTAACCTATGCTGTTTACTTCTAAGTTAATAAAAGCTTGTATTAGAGCTAATATAGTTCTTTATTATAAATATATAAAAATATTAACTTAGTACTTTTAGTTATTAGTAAGAGACTTAGCTTATAAGTTAGTAAAGATTTAGTGTTAAATTAGTTCTAAGAGGTAACTTAGCCCTAGAATAAGCCTTTTTGCAGGCTTCTACTGCTATAGCTGCAGCTACATTAAGAGTAGCAAAGGGGATTAGAGCTTAAATATAAGTTAAAGCCTTTATAAAAATAAAAATAAAATAGTAAGAATCTTTAATAAGTACTAGCAGCACTACTTGCGTAGACTTAAAAAAGGGGAATAAAGCAGTTTTAAAAAATATAACTATGCTTACTACACTTAAAACATTAACTTTTTTTTTATAATTTTTATGCTTTTTAGAACTAACTAGAGCATAATTTAAATTAATTTTTATTACATTAAAGTCCTTATTTATAACTGCGCTAGTTTAGGGGCGTATTAGGGCTTGTACAGGGAGGAACCTTATGTTATTATTATAGGTAGTAATTAGGTTTACATACATGTTAAGGTTATTTAAAAGGGGTTCTTCTACTATAGCGCGTTGCAGTTTAGTTAAGAGGGAGTTATATAAGGCTGTAATTAGACCTATCTTATTTAAGCTTATATTAAATATAAGTTAGTAAAACTTAGTAAAGTGTAAAGTAAAGCTTTTTTTATTTTATTATAAAGTGTTTAAGTAACTTAAGGCTATTAACTTTTTATTTAAGTCTTTATAAGTTACTTATAAAAACACTATAAATTAATTTAAGTTAATAATATCTTTATTTATTAGTAAGTTAATTAAGGCTGTTATATTATAGTTAAGTTAAAAGTAGGCATATAGTAACTAGAAGCATTTAAAGGGGAATTAGTCTATGTTTTTTTTAAGTTTGTATTAGAGCTTGTGTAAAAAAAAAGGTAGGTCTTTTTGTTTTTTATTAAACAGTAGAGGATTAGAGAGTTAGTTAGATTTTATTACTAAGTTAAAAAGGTTATAAGTTATAGGTAGTATTAAGTAGAAAAAAGTTAAGCTATCTCTAGACTTTTAAGTAAGCTTTAAGGCTAGTAAGTTCTTAGTTCCTACTACTATAATAGAAGTTAAGGCAGAAACAGACTGCTTAATAATATAAAGCTATTTTTTAAAGTTTTTTTAAAAAGCTTTAAAGCTTATAACATAGTAGCTTTTTTATAAAGTAAGCGCTTTTTAAAAAGCTTTTTAGCTTACTTTAATAGCTTAGAGTTATATAAGTACTAAGCTTATTAAATTAGATTTAGAGGCTATTTTTAGCTAAAGTTTTAACATAATATAATATTATAATTATGCATAAGTAAGGTTATAGAGCTTTACAGAGGTCTAGTTTAATTACTACATAAGGTATTATAGTAGGTATAAGACATTATGTAAGAAATAAAAAGGTTTAGAAAAAAATTAGTAATTAAATACTTAGCTTAAAAGTCTAAGCGCTTTAAGTATAAATTAAGCCTATTCTAGGTTTAGTTAGTGTTAAGGCAGTTTATGCTTAAGTTTATGTCTGTGTTGTGTTATATTTATGTTAGACGTGCACTAATAATACTCTACTACGCGTCTAATACAGTTATGTCTGGGATCTAGGGAGGATACCGTGACACTTTCTTACATATTTTTCTTTTTTAATTTTATAATAAAAAAAATAAGTGTGTATAATAAAAAAAATAAAAAAAATAAGCTTTATATAAAGGTGTTATTAGTCTAGTTAGTTTAGAGCATCTTTGCGCACAGAATCTAGCTAGTCTACAGATGCTTCTATTTAGACAGAGAGGCAGTTAGTTAAGACTAATAATTAAAAAGCTTAGTTTAGTGTTTTTTTTATATATACATTTACTAAGTTGTTTTTACTATTAATTTATTTTATCTTAGTAATTTATTTTATTTTATATAATTTATAAAGTAACATAATGTTAATTATAAGTTACTTTTTACTAGTAGTGCCTAGCTTAATAAAGTAATTATATAAAGACTTTAAATTTATATAAATCACTACTAAGATTAGTAGTAGTTTAAGCATTTATATAATTTACTATAGAGTTATACTAAAAGTAATTACATTATTAAACTTTTTAACTATTCTATATAGTTTACTAGTAAGGACACTTCTAGTTACTTTTTTACACTTAGTAGAATTTTAGTGTATAATGTTACTTAGTATTTTAAAGTAGTTACTTTACTTTATATAGTTCTTATTACTTAATATAATTAAGAATTCTAGCTATAAGCTAAAGTTTTTATTATTAGTAAATAATTTATTTATAAAAATAAATAGCTTTACATAATTAAGCTATAATAGTAGAAAAGTAAGACTATACTTACTATTATTTATCTACTATTAAATTTATGTGTTAAGTGTGTTAATATTATTATATAAAAAGTCTATAGTTTATGCAGTAATAAAGAGGTTAAATGCTGCCTTTAGTTAACATATAAATATAATATATGCCCTTTTTACACATTACTTAACATATTATTATGCAGCATCTTTGTCTTCTAAGTTAATTATATAAAGGTAGCTTACTTATTTTTTTTAAGTAAAAACTACTATGTTATGTGTAAGTTTAATTCTTTTACTATTAAACTTAATAAGTTACTTTTTTACTAGAATAGTCTTACTTTTTACATAAAACTTTACTTTTTATAGTTTTTTTTTTTTTGCATAAAATCTTTTATTATAATGCTTAAAGTGTTATTTATTTATAAGCTAGTAATACTAAAAGTGTGCTCTTTTTTATTAGTAATTAAAAGGTAAAAGTTGTATAAAAAGATGTGCATACATAGCTTTTTTTTATAGTAGTTATAGTATGTCTTAAACTAATACAGTCCTAATTTAGCAGCTTTATATAAGAGTTGTATAACTTAGAGTATTGTATTTAGTAGAAAGCTCTAGCGCATCTTCTTTAGTAGCTTTATATATAGTGTGCGTATAAGCTTATCTATTAATTAGATGTATACTTATGTAATATTACACAGTTTAAAATGCATTTTATATGTAGCTCTTAGGCTTACTTTTATAGCTAGAAGTAGTCTCTAGCTTATCCTCTAAATAGTTAGTAACTAGGTAAGAATTTCTTTTTTTTTTTATCTAAGTAGCTAGCAAATACTAGGTAGAATTTCTTATATAGTTAAGTTATTTTGCTTTTTACTTTTTATATAAAGCAAAAGTTAAAAATCTAACCTTTATGCCTTATTAAGTTATACACTATAATCTTAAAAGTGCTATTAGTAATTAAAGTGCTTATCTTTATATAGTCTAATTTCTTAAATAGTTTTTTAGGTGTAGTAATTACACTGTCTATATAAAGCTTAATAGATAAGGCCTAATTATTTTTTTTAAGTTAAAAATACTTAGTCTAGACTTTATGTAAGTTTCCTTTGCCTTTTACTTTTTCTAGCATTTATATCTTTCTTTTGCACTAGTGCAGTATTGCTATCCTAAGGGGCTTAGTTTATAGTAGGCTTTAGTTCTACCTTTATAACATTTTTATAAGGCTGTTTTTTTTTCTCTTCTTTAGAAAATCCTTTTATATAAGAATTAGTTTATCTAAGTTATTTATTATAGGTAAGTTATCTTTCTCTTTTTCTTTATAGTATAGTTTAACCTGTGTATATTAGAGCTTTAGTAGGCTATTTTTTTTTCTTAATAATAACATTTTTTTCTTTAATGCTTTTAATTTTATATAAGCTAGTCTAGCCTTTCTTCTCCCTTTATGCTATAATCTTTAAGCTAAAGAGGAAGTTAAGAACTTTATATGTTATAAGGCTATTATAAGTGTTAATTATATAATTAATGTTTACTTTTGCATAGTCTTTTTAAAGTATCTTTATTACCTTTTATATAGCGCTTGCTTGTGTAATAATGTTTAGTAATAGTAAAAAGTTTAAGTTAATTCTTAGATATGCCCTAAAAACTAGCAGCGTAGGTACTAGACTGTGTAGGCTAGCTGTGTTGTTTAGAGCCTTAACTACTATTTATAAAATAGCCTTATTATCTATATAGTTACCTAGCTTAGTCTTTAAGATGTTAAACACTTGTTAGAAAGGTGCATGCGCGCGCTTAACTTTTCTAACTACCTAATATGCTTTTATAGGCATCTGCCTGTATATAGCTCTTATAATTTTTATATAAGCTTAAAAATTTTTTAAAGCAAAGTTTATACTAGGGTTATGCATAATATAGTCTAGAGGTCTTTAATAGGTGTTAATCTAGTATTTGCATAGTGCATTCTAGGTATCTTATGTAGACATAGATTTTAGAAATATAGTAGCTTAAAATAATATGTCTATATTAATAATATATAAAACATTTTTATTATTAATTTATACAACATTAATAATAACTTTATAGTTAAAGTAGGTGTTATCTTTAATTATAAACTTAAATCTTTATAAAGCTTAGTTATATAATTAGTAGAAGTAGTAGAACTTCTTAATCTTTTCTAGCACTACAGCATTAATGTTGTAGCTAGCGCTAGTTAGCATCTTCTAGAGTCTCTCTATATAGGGGTGTCTAAATTAATAGTAGAGGTAGTAAAGTTTTAATTTAGTAAAGAAAGACATAGATTCTTTCTTACTAATATTAAAAAAAAAGTGTTCTTATTTTTATATAATAAGGATAGTAGTTTTGTCTTTACATATAATAACATTTAAAATGTTATTAAAGTATGCCCTAAGTTAGTTAGCATTTGCTAGTAATAGTAAAAATAGTGTTAGAGTTTTTAAAATGTAGTATATAACTAGACTAATTAGGTTCTAAATTTATATAGTACTAATTAATCTTTTTAGTGTCTAGCTTTTAAAGCTAATATCTATTTAGCTAGGTATCTAATTAATTTCTATATATAAGTTCTTTTATATATATGCTTTAAGTTAGGACTTGCTAACAGTAGTGTTACAGTATCCTCCCTAGATCCTAGACATAACTGTATTAGACGCGTACTAGAGTATTATTAGTGCACGTCTAACACAAATATAACATAACACAGACATAAACTTAAGCATAAACTGCCTTAACACTAACTAAACCTAGAATAAGCTTAATTTATACTTAAAGCGCTTAGACTTCTAAGCTAAGTATTTAATTACTAATTTTTTTTTAAACTTTTTTATTTCTTACACAACGTCTTATACCTACTATAATACTTTACATAGTAATTAAACTAGACCTTTATAAAGCTTTATAACCTTACTTATATATAATTATAATATTATGTTATGTTAAAACTTTAGCTAAGAATAGCCTTTAAATCTAATCTAATAAGCTTAGTACTTATATAACTTTAAGCTATTAAAGTAAGCTAAAAAGCCTTTTAAAAAGTACTTACTTTATAAAAAAGCTGCTACATTACAAACTTAAAAGCTTTTTAAAAAGACTTTAAAAAACAGCTTTATATTATTAAGTAGTCTATTTCTACCTTAACTTCTATTATAGTAGTAGGAACTAAGAACTTACTAGCCTTAAAGCCTACTTAAAAGTCTAAAGATAGCTTAACTTCTTTCTATCTAATACTACTTATAACTTATAACCTTTTTAACCTAGTAATAAAATCTAACTAACTCTCTAATCCCCTACTATTTAATAGAAAATAAAAAGACCTACTTTTCTTTTTATATAAGCTTTAATATAAACTTAAAAAAAACATAGACTAATTCCCCTCTAAACACTTTTAGTTACTATATACTTATTTTTAACTTAACTATAATATAATAGCTTTAATTAACTTACTAATAAATAAAAATATTATTAACTTAGATTAATTTATAGTGTTTCTATAAGTAACTTATAAAGACTTAAATAAAAAGTTAACAGCCTTAAGTTACCTAAACACTTTATAATAAAAATAAAAAGCTTTACTTTACACTTTACTAAGTTTTGCTAACTTACATTTAATATAGGCCTAAATAAGATAGGTTTAATTATAGCCTTATATAACTCCCTCTTAACTAAACTATAACACGCTATAGTAGAAAAACCCCTCTTAAATAACCTTAATGTGTATGTAAACTTAATTACTACCTATAATAATAACATAAGGTTTCTCCCTGTATAAGCCCTAATACACCCCTAAACTAGCGCAGTTGCAAATAAGAACCTTAATATAATAAAAATTAATTTAAATTATGCTCTAGTTAGTTCTAAAAAGTGTAAAAATTATAAAAAAAAAAAGTTAATGCTTTAAGTGTAGTAAGCATAGTTATATCTTTTAAAACTACTTTATTTTTTTTTAAGTCTATGCAAGTAGTGCTGCTAGCATTTATTAAAAATTTTTACTATTTTAATCTTATTTTTATAAGAGCTTTAACTTATTTTTAAGCTTTAATCTCTTTTACTACTCTTAATGTAGCTACAGCTATAGCAGTAGAAGCCTATAAAAAAGCTTGTTCTAAGGCTAAGTTACTCTTTAGAACTAATTTAACACTAGATTTTTACTAACTTATAGGCTAAGTTTCTTACTAATAACTAAAAGTACTAAGTTAATATTTTTATATATTTATAATAAAAAACTATATTAGCCTTAATATAAGCTTTTATTAACTTAAAAGTAAACAGCATAAGTTATATTAATAAAGAACTAGCATATAAACTAAATCTTTAATTAACACTACTTACTTAAATAATTTACTTAACTAAATTTAATAAAAAATAACTTAAAAAAAGTTTTATTTTTTATACTATAACTATTATAATTACTTACTAACACTATAAGAAGTAGATTAAACTTTATGTAATAAATATAGAATGTTATAACTTAATTTTAGAATAACTATAGCTATATTAGCACAAAGTTGCTTTTAATTACTAAGAGTAAGTTTTAAACTTTAACTTTTTTTAATACTAAGATGTATACTTATGCTTACACCTAAATAACACTTAAATAGCACTTAATATAGAAGGTTTTTAGACCTACTTTTTAATAACTTAGAGAAGAACTACCTAAGTAAGGCTAATAAGCTAGGCCTTTTACTAAAATAGGCTATATAAAATAATTTAACAACTACTTAAACCTAAAAAAAAAAGCCTTTAAAGAACCTTTACTTACTTAATTTAGACATAAACTAGGACTTAAATAGTAGATAGACATCTACTATATAAGACCTGCCTTATTTATAACCCTAGCTTAATAACTAGATTACAAAATCTACACAGTTATAATTTCTAATATAGACTAAGCTTTAGCTCTCTAAAAACATACTAACTTAAAAATAATAGTTTTTTAAAACTACTATAACTTATTACATGTTTTTTTTTAAAATAAGTCTAATAAGTTTTTAATATAACATTTATATAATTACTAGATAACTTTTAAGCCTAGTAAATAACCTAGTTATAAGCTACTATATAAAATGTTACTAAACAAATTAAAAGTACTTTAAAAATACTTTAATAAGAACCTAAAAAAAAAGTTTATTTAAGCTAGCTTTTTACTAGTAGTGTTACTTATACTATTTATAAAGAAACTTAAAAGTAGGCTTTAATTCTGTGTTAACTACTAAGAACTAAATGCTATTACTATTAAAAACTAATACTTAATTTCTTTTTTATAAGAAACTTTAAGCTAACTAAGTAAAGTAAAGTATTTTATAAAGTTAAATATTATTACTACCTTTAATAAGCTAAAAATAGCAAAGGGTAATAAGTAGCTAATAGTGTTTTAAACTTAATATAAACTATTTAAGTACTTAGTAATGCCCTTTAGCTTAGCTAACACGCTTAGTACTTTTTAACATTTTATAAATAACTTACTCTAACCTTACTTAAACATGTTCTGCACTATGTATATTAATAATATTTTAATTTATAGTAATAGCCTTTTAGAGCATAAATAGCATATACGCCTAGTGCTAAAGGCTATAGAAAAAGCAGGTCTATAACTTAATATAGATAAATGTAAGTTTTACTAATTAAAGGTTATATATTTAAAATATGTAATCTCTACAGATAGCATTTAAATAGACCCTATTAAGGTTTAGACTATGCTAGATTAGTAATACCTAAAAAACATAAAGAATATTTAAGCCTTTATAAAATTTACTAACTTTTACTAATAATTTATTAATAACTTTTTATAGCTAGTAAGCTTTATAATTACACTTACTAAAAAAAAAAATTTAATTTAACTTTAACTTAAATTACTAATAGTTTTTTAACTAGCTAAAAAAAGCTTTTACTAAAGCTTTAATACTTTGCTACTTTAACTTTAAACTACTAATACTTATAGAAGCTAATGCCTTAGACTATATAGTAGTAGGAGTTCTTTTCTAGACTAAGCTAGATAGAACTATTAGGCCTATTACATACTTCTTAAAAAGAATAAGCCTTATAGAAGGTAATTATAAGATCTATAATAAAAAATTACTTACTATAGTACACTACTTTAAATAATAGCAACCTAAACTAGAAAGTGCAGCGCATCTAATACAGGTCCTATCTAACTATAAGAACTTATAGTACTTTATAACTATAAAATAACTTAGCTACTAATAAGCTTATTAGTTTAAATATCTATTTTATTTTAATTTTAAAATTACTTATTATTTTAGTTAAGATAAAGAGAAACTAGATGCCTTTATAAAGTAATTTTAAGACATCTCTACTTAAAAAGAAGTGTAAAAAGCTTAACACTAAACTCTACTTTAACTTAAGCTATTTTTAGACTTTAACTTAAATAAAATAAATTAAATAATTAATTAAATTATTACTAATAAGTATTTAAATAATAAATTTATCTAAGAAACTTTAAACTTACTTTAAAATAGCACTAGTTAGTTAAAAAAGGTAACACTAGCTAACTATAAAAACTAAAATAGTAAGCTGTATTACTATAACTAACTTATAATTTTTAATTTTAATAAACTAAGAATTAAACTACTTTAAATTATATATAACTTGCCTATTAGAGGACACCTAGGCAGAGGAAAGACTCTTAACCTACTACAGAGAGAGTACTACTAGCCCTGCATGTTCTATACTGTACGCTAATACGTATTATGTTGCTATACTTACTATAAAGTAAAGGCCTTTTAAGAAAGGTATAATAGCCTGCTTAAACTGCTTTTAATTTCTAAATAAGCTTAAAAAAATATATTAATTAATTTTATTATAAACCTACTTTTATTTAAAGGGTATATAAATATTATAGTAGTTATTAATTACTTAACTAAGTATTAACACTTAATACTATGTTTCTCTATAACTGCTTCTTATATAGCCTAGTTATTCTACTAATATGTATAAGTTTACTATAGCCTACCTAACATAATTATATTAGACAGAGGTACGCAGTTTGTCTTAGCCTTTTAGGATAAACTTTGTAAATAGCTTTAAATTATCTTTTATCTATTTATAGCTTTTTACCTAAAGACTAATAGCTAGACTAAGAACATAAACACTATAATAAAATAAGTCTTATAAGTGTACATAAACTACTAGTAAGATAACTAGGTAAAATAGTTAGCTATAGCATAGTTTAAAGCTAATAACATAATATCTAAATTAATGTAAGTATCTCTGTTCTTAGTAAACTATAAATACTACTTTTAAATAAAATTTAAACTACTTTTAAATACTCTCTAACTAACTTATTAATTTATATAAGTAATAAATGTAAATAAACTTATTAATAAAATTTAAAATATGTTTAAATATGTTTATAAAAAGCTTACATAGGCTTAAGCTTTTTAATAAGAGTACATAAACTAATCCTAAACTTTTACCCTTATATATGCAGCTAGCAAGAAGGTCTAGCTAAATACTAGAAATATTTAAATAAACTAATAATTAAAGAAACTTAATTAGAAAAACTTTAGCTTTTTTATAGTAGCTTATATAGTTTTATTACACACTTACTAATTAATTCTACCTAACAGCATAAAGATACACCTTGTGTTCTATGTATTATTGCTGCGCTAAGTAGCCTTTAAATCTAACTATCTACCTAGACAGCTAAACCTGCTACCTAAACTTATTATTATAAATAATAAACTAGAATATGTTGTAGAAAATGTTAAATAAATCTAGTTTAATAAGAAAAAATGTATTTATAAATACTTTATAAAATAGACTAGATACAACAAACTGTTATAGAAACCTGCAGAAGCCTTGTAAAAGAACTCTGCAGTAACTTAATTCTATGCCTAATACTTATCTAAACTAAACCTATACTCTAATAAAAACAACTTAATGCTAGAACTACTAATGTAAAGAATTCCCTTCTTAATAAGAGGGGGGGTACTGTTATAGTATCCTCCTTAGATCCTAGACATAACTATATTAGACATGTACTAGAGTATTATTAGTGCACGTCTAATATAAATATAACATAACATAGACATAAACTTAAGCATAAACTGCTTTAACACTAACTAAACTTAAAATAGGCTTAATTTATACTTAAAGCGCTTAGACTTTTAAGCTAAGTATTTAATTATTAATTTTTTTCTAAACCTTTCTATTCCTTACATAATGTCTTGTACCTACTATAATACCTTACATAGTAATTAAACTAGACCTCTGTAAAGCTCTATAACCTTACTTGTGCACAATTGTAACAAGTAGAGATCTTTACTACACCTATGTTCTATAGTTTACCTTAGTATACTATATAGTATTAGTTATTAAAAATAAACTGCTTAGCATATTCTTTAGGTTTAATGCTGTAGATGTCCTCTCCTATTACATAGTATAGATAGGCAGTAGAGGTAAAGTAGTTAATAGCTTTCTTAGCATTTTTACTCTTTTATTCTATTTTTTTTACATTATGCAAATTATTCTCTTCTTTAGAGTAACTTTTAAAGTTTTAGATGTATAAGGTAATAGCTTTATATAATAAGGTCTTATTATAAAAATCTTTATATAAAGTAACATACTAGTTTTTTGCTTATATATAGTTATTATAAAGGTAGTTTAATAACTAATATTCTTCCTTATAGCAGACAAAGCACTTCTTTATCTGTGTGCAGTTGTCTCTAGATTGTAGCCTAAACCTAGATAGAAATCTTCTATGTTATCCTTTTCTACACAGAGAGAAGCTTTTTTTTTGTTGTGCAAAGTTATATTAGTAGTCTATATAGTATACATTAGGCAGTTTCTAAAGGTATTAGTTTACTTTTTAGTCTATAGTAACTTAAAGTAATGCTTATAAGTTACTAAATAAAGCTTTATATAAGGGCTTAATAGTAAATATAGCATATTCTAGTTTTAGTTATCTTTAACAAGCTTATATAATAGCAGTGTACAGTAAAACATTTTCTTAGAATTTTATTTTTAGTACCTTTTATACAAGTGTAAGCTTATTAATTATTATTTTAAAAACTTTATATAAACTTTTATTAAAGTTTTTTTATTAGTATTATGTAAAAGTTATTATTATCTAGTCTGTCTAGTACTAGCTATAGTTTACATTAGTATTAAAGTAACTACTTAAAGTGTTATATAAATGCTTCTAGTTATATCTAAGGCTTATGTTATACATATAGTATATATTTACCTAACTTTTTAAGATATTTAAAAAGATGTTTATGTACTAAGTTTTCTAAATATTTAGCTATTAACATAAATTAATAAAAAATTTTATTTTATTTATAAAAATATTATATAGTTAACTTATATAGTTATTATTTTTTTTTATGCTTTTTAAAATTATATAATCTTATCTACTAAAAGTTTTTCTTTAGTAGTTTCTTTCTAAAGTAGAAGTTTATATAAGTTATAATGTAGTATAGATTGTGCAGGTAGTATTAGTAGTGCATACACTACTGCAGGCAGTAGTGTGTACAATTAAGGGTGTGGAGCAGGTGTTAGGTAGGGTGGCATGTATTGTTTATATAGTAATTAGTGTAGTGC
The DNA here is from genome assembly GCF_010093535.1 of Lindgomyces ingoldianus. Taxonomy (NCBI): domain Eukaryota; kingdom Fungi; phylum Ascomycota; class Dothideomycetes; order Pleosporales; family Lindgomycetaceae; genus Lindgomyces; species Lindgomyces ingoldianus. The sequence goes on along the minus strand of NW_022985166.1, from coordinate 702,503 downwards.
TAGCTAAAGTATAAAAGTAGGTAATACTAGTATGTTTAGTGTTAATAGTAGCATTATGTTTAGTCTACTTCTATGTAAAGCTTTATATAGTAATAAAAGTTATATATAAAGCCTTTTTAGTGTAATTACTTTTTTTTATGCTATATTATACAGCTTTTAGGCTTAGGTACCTTTAGTGCTTAGCTATAGTGTAATTTTTTTATTCTTTAGCACTTATATAAGCTCTCTTTTAAATGCGCAGCTAAGTGCTAAAAAGTCTTATAGTGTCTATCTTTTAAAATTCTTTATATATGCACTTAAAAAAGTAGCACTTTTCTAAGTTATTATATGTAAATTAGTAATTATATAACTTATATATAATTAAGTTTATAAGCTTATTAAAGCTTTTAATATGTTAATCTTATTATTCTAGTACTTTAGGCTAGTTTTATTTTATAGTGTTACCTCTAATATCTTTATGT